>NW_027140825.1:617500-800000 GCF_036365525.1 Heterodontus francisci | reverse complement strand
ATAGATAGATAGATAGATAGATAGATAGATAGATAGATAGATAGATAGACAGTAAGGTAGATAGATAGATAGATAGATAGATAGATAGATAGATAGATAGATAGATAGATAGATAGATAGATAGATAGATAGATAGATAGATAGATAGATAGATAGACAGTAAGGTAGATAGATAGATAGATAGATAGATAGATAGATAGATAGATAGATAGATAGATAGATAGATAGATAGGTAGATAAGTAGGAAGATAGATAGATAACTAGATAGATAAATGGGTAGATGGATAGGTAGATAGGTAGGTAGATCGATCGGAAGAGAGATAGATAGGTAAATAGATATCCAGACACTGTTGTGGTTTATTCACTGACAGTGTTGTCTTTCTCCACAGGGACAGCAGAGGGCGGTGTAGGACCGTGATAAGTATCAGATTATTGATGATGTTTCAATAGGGACTTTGAAACTTGTCTATGAACCGCTCCTGATAATTAAAGAACTACATCCCTGTTACAGACTGGTGAACTGAACACAAGGTACCGCAGATGCTGGATGGTTTCGGTTCTGGGTGCTCTGTCACTATATTGGTGCTCGTTGCATTTCTGGGTTATAAATAAATAAGGATGGAAATGTTAATCAGATCAGACAGCCTCTGTGGAGGGAGAAAAACATTAGCATATCAGGTCGTAGATCTTTCAGCAGAACTGGAAGGATTTACAGATCTATTAACTTTTAAGCAGCACAAAGTCAGAGAGACGGGCAATGGGAGAAATGCAAAAGAGATTGAATAACAAAACTGAGGCTGGTGCAAGACAAAGGGGAAGTTAATGGGTCAAGTAAAGAACAAAAGATGGGTCTAGAAGAGGCAGAAATGGCAGAAACACAATCATTACCAACAAGACTTTGTCCAAATAAACCGGAGCAGTGGTTATGATCTGAAATGGTTAAACTCGCAGTTGAGTTCAGAAAGCTGTAAAGTGTCCAATTGAAAGATGAGGTGCTGTTCTTCGAGTTTCTGTTGAGCTTCATTGGAGCAGAGAAGGAGGTCGAGGAAAGAGAGGTCAGGGTGGGAGTGGGAATGGGAATTAAAAGTGTCTGCTAACCGGAATCTCAAGGTCACTCTTGCAGCCTGAATGCAGGATGTTCCACAATGCTGTCACCCTGTTGCTGTATTTGGTCTCTGCAACTAGTCCCACTCCCCCTGCCCTTTCTACATAACACTGCACATTTTCCCGTCAGATAATTATCCAAATTTCCTTTTGAAAGCCACGATTGAACATGCCTCCCCCGCACTCTCAGATAGTGCATTCCAGATCCTCACCACTCACTGCGTCAAAACGTTTCCTCAGTTCACCTTTGGATCTTTTGCCAATTACCTTCAATAAGTGCCCTCTGGTTACCAATACATCCGCCCATGAAACACAGAGACAGAGAGGGTGAATCAGGGAGACATAGAGAGGAAAAACTCAACATAAATGAACGGGACAGAGGGAGACAGAGAGAGAAAAATACACACACACACACACACACACAGAAAAAGAGAGAAAGAGATTGAAAGAGTGGGAAACATAAAGCTCGATACATGCAGAGAGAGAGAGAGTGAGGAACAAAGAGTAAGAAAGAGAGAGGAAGGCGGATTGAGATGGATAGAGAGAGAGACATTGGCAACCAACTCCACTCTGACTTGTTTACCTGGGCGTCACCATCTCTGCATCACTTCCTAATGCTCTTCCTGTTCCTCCCAATGATTTGTAAAGAGTGGGTTGGTTATTAACAACACTCATCACTCCTGCTCTCTCCCCTTTGCTGATTCAGAGGGCAGCTTAAAGTAAAAGATGTATCTATTACTGACTCTGCTCACCCTGTTTCACTGTAAGGGATTTTATTGAAACAATAATTCTATTTAACATTTCTTTAGGTTATGTTTTTATTTACATCTCTCTTTCTTTCTCCCTTTCTCTCTCCCCACTGGACTGAAGTTCCCTGTTTACTGATCTCCTCCTCTCCCTGTCTCTTTCCCAGATGTGAACTCACAGACTATCCGCCAGACTCCCGCCGCTGTCTCCAAATTTTCTGGGGAGCAGGTGAAGCTGAAATGCACCGTGGATGGCACCAGTAACCCTTACATGTACTGGTACAGACAATACCCAGGGAAGAAGCCGCAGCTGATGTTTTACTCACTAACTGTACAAAACGTGAACTCAGAGGGGACGGTGGAGGGTTTCACCGCCGAAAGACCAACTGGCTCCGAGTTCTACCTGGAGTCCTCCAGCCTGCGGGAGAATCACTCGGCCGTGTATTTCTGTGCCTGGAGTATTCACAGTGACTCAGAGAGATGAAGCAGTTCAACAAAAACACCAAAGGCAGCAGGAAACACCTGTGGAGGATAAAATTGTTCTGTGCCTCACTTGTGCAGAGTGATAGTGTTTATTATAATAAAAAGAATTGAGTTATGATTGTAGTGACAAATTGAATTTACAGATACTGGCGAGGGTGCAAAGAACGATTAATAGGGATGTCACGAGTCAGGGAGACACAGATAGAGCCAAAGACAGCGAGACAGTGAGAGAGACATAATGAGAGAGAGAGAGAGTGGACAGCGAGAGAGAGAAGGAGGGAAAGAGAGACAGAGATTTTAAAAAAGCCTGAGACAGATAGGGAGACAGAGATAGAGAGAAAGACAGTGACAGAGAAAGAACTAAAGAGATAGTAAAAGTAAGAGATTGGGAGAGAGAGAGAGAGAGAGTCGGAGAGAAAGGGAGAGAGCGGAACGTAAAGTGAGAGAGAGAGAGAGAGAGAGAGAAGGAGATTGGCAACCAATTTGATTGTGATTTGTTCACCTGGGGGAATGGGCGTCTCCAACATTGTATAACTTCCTACTGCTCTTCATGTTCCTCCCAATGATTTGTAAAGAGTGGATTTGGACCCTCACAAGACTCTAAGCTCCTGCTCTCACTCCTGTGTCTATTAAGAGAACAAGTTGTACTGAAAGATGTATCAGTTACTAGGTCTGATAATCCTGTTTCATTGTAAGTGAGTATGAAATACTCGTTAATAACTTTCCTCTCCTCTCCCTGTCTTCCTTTCATTCCCAGAAGTTCCCTGTTTACTGATCTCCTCCTCTCTCCTTCTCTCTCCCAGATGTGAACTCACAGACTCTCCGCCAGACTCCCGCCGCTGTCTCCAGATTTCCTGGGAAAGGAGTGGAACTGAGGTGCACTGTGGAGGGGAGCAGCAGTAGCATCGAAATGTACTGGTACAGACAAGAGCCGGGGAAGGAGCCGCTGTTGATGTTTTACTCCAATACTGCTAACTATGTGGATCCAGAGGGGACGGTGGACGGTTTCACCGCTGAGAGACCGACTGACTACCAGTTCAACCTGGAGTCCTGCAGCCTGTGGGAGAATCACTCTGCGGTGTATTTCTGTGCCTGGTGTCTTCACAGTGACTCAGAGAGATGGAGCAGTTCAACAAAAACCCCAAAGGCAGCAGGAAACACCTGTTTCAGATAAAACCAGGCGGTGCTGCATCCTGTTGGGTGTTTTTTATAATTGGGAACATGTTTTTCGCAAGATGACAGGGCGGATTTAAAAAGAAAGTGACAGGTTAGATATAGAAACCCAGTGGAATTATGAAATAGACTTTACAGGAATTATATCGGAACATAGAGGTTAAAGTTATCAAGATAGATAGAACATCGGGGGATCTTTACTCCAGAAAGGAGAAGACTGAAGGGTAAACCTTCAGCGGTCTTAGAGAGATTATTAAAGATTTTAATATGTGAAATGAAGATCAGATAAAAACCGATAGATAGATAGATAGATAGATAGATAGACAGACAGACAAACAGATAGATAGACAGATAGCTAGAGAGGTAGTTAGATAAAGAGAGATAGATAGCGAGATAGATAGATCCATACAATACAGGCATACAAACGGTGTGGTTTTATGTCACTGTGTTTTCTTTCTCCAAAGGGACAGCAGAGTGCGCTGTAGGACCATGATAAACATCAGAGTCTGGGACACACTTTGACAGTGACCTGGGAACAAAAGGAGACCATTCATCACCACGAAAACATTACGCCCTTCAATGCGATCATGACTGATCAATAACTTTCCGTCGCTCTCTCTCCATCCCTCTCTCTCCCACTCTCTCCATCCCTCTCTCCCCATCTCTCTCTCTCTCCATCCCTCTCTCTCTCCCACCATCTCTCTTTCCCTCTCCCTCCATCCATCTTTCTCCATCCCTCCATCTCCATATCTCTCCATCCCTCTCTCTCCATTCCTCTCTCTCACTCGAGCTACCAAGCCAGTGTAAAATGACAGAATACCAATTAGCATCCCTGTCTTTTACAGGGGCAATGACTGTCTGTCTATCGAGCTCGCTATTTCTCTACCTATATGACTTTGCCTCTATCTCTCTATTTCTCTACCTCACTTTATATCTACCTGTCTAGCTGACAGTCTCTCTATCTATCTCTCTAACTGGTTATCTATCTCTCTGTCTCTCTATCTATCTATCTCTCGAACTGGTTATCTCTCTCTCTGTATCTCTATCTATCTAACTCTATCTTTAGGTGAATACAGTTTGTATGAACTAATTAAACATGCTGCAGTAATGTAATAAATGACCATCTTTTCATAGAGTTTCTATACATTGACCAGGAGATGATGTGGTTTGTCATCATTTATCTATCAAAATCCTCTATGATCTTCAATATCTGTATCACATCTACCATTAACCTTCTCTGCTCTGAGGAGAGAAACCCCCAACTTCTCCAGTCTCTCCACAGTAACTGAAGTCCCTCATCCCTGGTACCAGTCTGGTTAATCTCCCTCTAACCTTCACTACACAGAGCCGAACAACCCCCCAATGCCCAGGAACTAACTCAGTTCAAAACCCTTAACCACCTGAGTGCTGTTCCACACTGTTCAAAGGCGAGACCCCTCTCCAGATACCTTCATCTCTGGGACCCCTGACTCCTGACAGCGAGTTCAGAAGCTGCTGAAAACTGTTTACCCACTTTGATCTCAGACTCCAGTCACATTTGATGTGTTCTTCAAAGAACCTAGCAATTCAGACCAGTGAACAATTTAACCCTTTAACTCCCATTCAGCAAGGAGGTAAGGTAGCAGAGCAGTTATGTTACTGGACTAGTAATCCAGAGGCATGGACTAATGATCCCCAGACATGAGTTCAATTCTCACCAGGGGCAGAAATGGAATTTAAATTTAATTCATTAAATAAATCAAAAAATTATCATGGAAAGTATCAGTAATCCTGAACATGGAGTGTCATAAATACCCAACGTATTCACTGATGACATTCAGGGAAGGAAATCTGCTGTTCCAACCCGGTCTGGCCTATATGTGACTGCAGACCCACAACAATGAGGTTGACTATTAATTGCCCCCTGATATGGCCCAGCAGATATTCCTGAAGATGGTTCACCGCCACCTTCTCAGGGGCAATAAGGGATGTACACACTCTCTGGGATTAGAGGGTTGTTTCCCTGAATTCTACTCTATCAAAGCGCTTTCTGAAATGTGAACACCTCTATTCAATCTCCCCTATCCTCCTGTGTTGTATCATTCTACAACATTGCTATGCAAAGTAATGGGGTGGAGCAGAGTGTCGCAGTAAGTGACTGCCAATCTCAATAACAACCGGATGCTGGGTATTTAATTGGATATAATATAGAAACCGCCTGCAAGTTTGTTGCTGAAAACGCCACACGTTCACACATCGAGTTAGTATCGAATGAAGAAATCATGTTGCATGAAGTTCTCTATCTAATCTTGATGGCTGCACTCTTCCCACGTAAGTCAAAGTCAGAAACTGTGCAGAATAATGTATTGTAATGTCAGCGGTGATTTTGTCCGGAACACTCCTGTGTCAGAGTCTAACTCCAGAACACTTGAGGTCAAAGTCAAAACTAATACCCCAGGTGTCAGGACCGAGGGAGTGCTGCACTATCGCAGAGGTAGTACTGAGGGAGTGCTGCATTGTCGCTGAGGCAGGACTGAGAGAGTGCTGCACTGTGGCAGAGGCAGTAGTGAGGGAGTGCTGCGCTGTCACAGAGGCAGCGCTGAGGGATTGCTGCACTGTCGCAGAGGCAGTACTGAGGGAGTGCTGCACTGTCGCAGAGGCACTATTGAGGAAGTGCTGCACTGTCGACGAAGCAGTACTGAGGGAGTGCTGCATTGTCGCAGAGGCAGTACTGAGGGAGTACCTACATTGGTTGCATGCCCTTTCTGATGTCCTGAGGACCTGAACGGCGCTATATTAATGTAAGCCCTTTATTTCTTGCAATGCAGCTCCTGCTCCAATCCATTATTGACTGAAATAATAATCTAATCGATGTTCCATTCCACAGGAATACTCTCCTCCTATGTGGAACAGTCGCCCTCTATCCTATCGATTGCAGCAGGAGAGTCGACAACATTCAGATGCACGCTGATCAATACTGGCTATTCCCAAATGTACTGGTACAGACAACAACCAGACAGGGCACTGGAAGTTCTGTTCTATTCAGCTACAGAAGGGTCTGTTACCAATTACACGTCCGAGACATTTAAGGCAGTCCGCGCCAGCAATGCACTGTTTACTTTGGCACTGAGAGACGCCAATCCATCTCACACCGCTGTCTATTTCTGCGCTTGTAGTCTCGCACAGTGTTTGAAAAAGCGGATCCGCAGCTGCAAAAACCTGCAGCGGATGAATGGGAGTTCAGTGCTTATCATCTACCGTCAGGGGGAAGCAGTGGATTGAATCTCATTGCTCATCTTCCACCAGCAGGGGGCAGCAGTAGATTGAATCTCAGTGCTCATTTTCCACCGACAGGGGACAGCGGTCGATTGAATCTCAGTGCTCATTTTCCACCGACAGGGGACAGCGGTCGATTGAATCTCAGTGCTCATTTTCCACCGACAGGGGACAGCGGTCGATTGAATCTCAGTGCTCATTTTCCGCCAGCAGGTGGCAGCAGTAGATTTGAGCCACCCTGATGGTTATGGACCCAGTAATGAGCACAGACCAAGCTGTGGAATAGATCAGCAGCCCAGTGTGACCCAGATATTGTTCCACCTACCTCCCTCGGGAAGGTGTTGCAGAAAACGTTTGCCAGGAGTCCCACCTGACTATTTAAGAATCAACATCTGTCTGTTTTTTTCTTAATTCGTTCATGGGATATGGGCCTCGATGGTTCGGCTTCCATTTATTGTCGATCTCGAATTGACCTCGAACTGAGTGTCTTGTTAGGCCATTGCAGAGGGCATTTAAGAGTAAACCACATTGCTGTGGATCTGGAGTTACATGTAGGCCAGACCAGCTGAAGGCGGCAGATTTCCTTCCATAACAAACATCAGTGAACCTGATGGATTTTGAAACAATGGTCACCATTAGACGTGCTTTAAAAAAAGACAACAGATTCATTTATGACATTGAAATGTCATGATCTGTATTGGTGAGATTCACCCCCACGTCGCTAAAGCACTAGCTGAGGCTGTGGATTAGGAGTCTAGTTAAATTAGCAACACACGAATACATCCCCTACAGGAGCAAATCATTTGGAATGCAGATGTCTATCATTGGAAATCTACATGTGGCTAATGTGGGAATGCCGATGAGGTTCATTGGGAATCTGGATATGAACAGTTGGAGATTTCTAATCAGTAAATTAGAAACTGAACAACAGACACCCTTGTTGGGGATATTAACAACACTTACTCCAGTCACTCAACCATCAAAAGCAACCACGTCCATTCTGATTGGTTGGGTGGTGGAAGGGGGAGTGTCCAACACTGCATCACTTCCTCATGCCCTTCATGTTTTCCTCAATGATTTGCAAAGAGCGGATTGGTTAGTCACAGAACTGATCTCCTCTGTTCCACTGCCTTTGCTGTTTGATAGGGCAGTGTCAAGTGGGAGATGTATCTGTTCCTGGCTCTGATAATCCTGGGTCAACGTGAGTGCCAGATACAAAGATTATCCCTCAGAACCTTCCTCTCCTCTCCCTGTCTTCCTTTCATTACCAGATGTTCCCTGTTTACTGATCTCCTCCTCTCTCCATCTCTCTCCCAGATGTGAACTCACAGACTATCCACCAGACTCCCGCTGCTGTCTCCAGATTAGCCGGGAAAGGAGTGGAACTGAGGTGCACTGTGGAGGGGAGCAGCAGTAGCATCGAAATGTACTGGTACAGACAAGAGCCGGGGAAGGAGCCGCTGTTGATGTTTTACTCCAGAACTGCTAACTATGTGGATCCAGAGGGGACGGTGGACGGTTTCAGCGCCGAGAGACCGACTAGCTCCCAGTTCAACCTGGAGGCCTCCAGCCTGTGGGAGAATCACTCGGCCATGTATTTCTGTGCCTGGAGTCTTCACAGTGACTCAGAGAGATGGAGCTGTTCAACAAAAACCCCAAAGGCAGCAGGAAACACCTGTTTCAGATAAAACCAGGCGGTGCTGCGTCTTGTTGGGTGTTTTTATCATTGGGAACATGTTTTTCACAAGACGACAGGGCGGATTTAAATAGAAAGTGACAGCTTAGATTTAGAAACACAGGGGAATTGTGAAATAGACTTTACAGGAATGATATCAGAGGAGAGAGGTTAAAGTTATCAAGAGAATTTGAACTTCGGGAATCTTTGTTCCAGAAAGGAGAAGACTGAAGGGTGAACTTTCAGCGGTCTTAGAGAGATTATTAAAGATTTTAAAATGTGAAGTGAAGATCAGATAAAGACAGATCGATAGATAGATAGATAGATAGATAGATAGATAGATAGATAGATAGATAGATAGATAGATAGATAGATAGATAGATAGGGATTTAATTAGATAGAGAAAAAGATAGATAGGTAGAGAGATAGAAAGGTAGATATATAGATGGATGGATGGATGGATGGATACGGTGTGGTTTTATTTCACTGCGTTTTCTTTCTCCAAAGGGAATGCAGAGTGTGCTGTAGGACCATGATAAACATCACAGTCTGGAACAAACTTTAACAGTGACCTGGGAACACAAGGAGAACATTCATCACCTCGAAAACACTCTGCCATTCAATGAGATCATGACTGATCAATAGATGCCCATCGCTCCCTCTCTCTCTCTTTCTCTCTCCATCTGTCTACATCCCTACTCTCTCCCCCTCTCCCCATCCTACTCTCTCCCCCTGTCTTCATCCCTCTCTCTCCATCTCTCTCTCTTCCTCCCTCTCCCTCTCTCTCCATCCCTCTCTCACCCACTAGCTGCCAAGCTGGTGTAAAATGAGAGAATGCCAATTAACATTCCTATCTTTTACAGAGCTCGCTTTTTCTCTACCTCTCTGACTTTCCATCTATCTCTCTATTTCTCTTCCTCTGTATCTATCTGTCTACCTGACTGTCTCTCTATCTATCTATCTCTCTACCTGGTTATCTATCTCTCCGTCCCTCCATCTATCCATCTCTCTTCCTGGTTGTCTATCTCTCTATCTATCTCTCTACCTGGTTTTATATCTCTCTGTCTCTCTGTCTATTTATCTCTGTACCTGGTTATCTATCTCTCTGTCTCTCTATATATCTATATCTCGAACTGGTTATCTATCTCTCTATCGATCTAACTCTATCTTTAGGTGATTACACTTTGTATGAAATAATTAAAAATACTGCAATAATGTAATGATTGACCATCTTTTTATAGATTTTCCAGATATTGACCAGGAGATGATGTGGTTTGTCATCAATTATCTATCAAAATCCTCTATGATCTTGAATATCTGTATCACATCTACCATTAACCTTCTCTGCTTTAAGGAGAGAAAGCCCCAGCTTCTCCAGTCTCTCCACAGTAGCTGAAGTCACTCATCCCTGGTACCAGTCTGGTTAATCTCCCTCTAACCTTCACTACACAGAGGAAAACAACCCCCAATGCACAGGAACTCAATACATCCGGTGATGAAACACAGAGACCGAAAGGGTGAATCAGGGAGACATAGAGAGGAAAAATGAATGGGACAGAGGGAGACAGAGACAGAAAGATGCAAACAAACACAGACACACACAGACACACACAGACACACACACACAGACACACACGCACACACAGATACAGAGAGAGAAAGAGAGTGAAAGAATGGGAGACATAAAACTCGATACATGCAGAGAGAGAGAGAGAGTGAGAAACAAAGAGTAAGAAAGAGAGAGGAAGGCGGATTGAGATAGATAGATAGATAGATAGATAGATAGAGAGAGAGAGAGACATTGTCAACCTACTCCACTCTAACTTGTTTACCTGGGCGTCACCATCTCTGCATCACTTCCTAATGCTCTCCCTGTTCCTCCCAATGATTTGTAAAGAGTGGGTTGGTTATTGACAACACTCATCACTCCTGCTCTCTCCCCTTTGCTGATTCAGCGGGCAGCTTAAAGTAAAAGGTGTATCTGTTACTGACTCCGATCACCCTGTTTCACCGGAAGGGATTTTATTGGAACAATAATTCTACTTAACATTTCTTTTGGATATGTTTTTATTTCTCCCATTCTCTCTTTCTTTCCCTCTTTCTCTCTCCCCACTGGACTGAAGTTCCCTGTTTACTGATCTCCTCCTCTCCCTGTCTCTTTCCCAGATGTGAACTCACAGACTATCCGCCAGGCTCCCGCCGCTCTCTCCAAATCTCCTGGGGAGCAGGTGAAGCTGAAATGCACCGTGGATGGTACCAGTAACCCTTACATGTACTGGTCCAGCCAACACCCGAGGAAGGAACCGCAGCTGATGTTTTCCTCTCTAACTGCACAAAGGGAGAACTCAGAGGGGACGGTAGAGAGTTTCACCACTGAAAGACCAACTGACTCCGAGTTCAACCTGGAGTCCTCCAGCCTGCGGGAGAATCACTCGGCCGTGTATTTCTGTGCCTGGAGACATCACAGTGACTGAGAGATGGCGCTGTTCAACAAAAACCCCAAAGGCAGCAGGATACACCTGTGGAGGGAAAAACCGTTCGGTGCCTCGACCTACTGTTCGCTTATGCAGAGTGACAGTGTTTATTACAATAAAAAGAGTTGAGTTATGATTGTAGTGACACACTAGATTTACAGGTACTGCCGAGGGTGCAATGAACGATTAATAAAGATGTCACGAGATCTCAGAATGTAACTATCAGGAATCAATGACAGTAATCTGGGTTTTTATGCACTGTCACTGTGTTTACCTTCTCCACAGGGACAGCAGAGGGGGATCCTGGACCATGGACCGGGTAATGGCTTTGAGAAGGATTTAGTGAGAAAACTGAAAGAGCAGGAGATCATGTAGATCCAGCTTGATATACATCAACAGGACAAGGACACCCACTTTGTCAGAGAGAGAAAGAGAGTGTATGTGTGTGTGAAAGAGAGAGTGATCTAGTGAGAGAGAGAGGAGAGTGAGACGAAAAACGACAGGTAGAGTTAAAGAGACTGAGACAGAGAGGGAGACAGAGATAGAGACAATGAGGGAAAATTACTGGGATACATCTGGAGAATGAAGGATTATTTTTGGGATTGATCTGGGAGATTGAATGGGGTCAGTGAGTGGAGTCAATGAGTGGAGTCAGTGAGTGGGATCAGTGTGTGGGGTCAGTGAGTGGGGTCACTAAGTGGGGTCAGTGAGCGGAAGCAGTAAGTGGAGTCAGTGAGTGGAGTCAGTGTGCATAGGCAGTGAGTGGAGTCTGTAAGTGGAGGAGTGAGTGGGGTCAGTGAGCGGGGACAGTGAGTTGATGTAGTGGTGGAGTCATTGAGCGGAGTCAGTGAGCGGAGGCAGTGAGTGGAGTCTGTAAGTGGAGTCCGTAAGTGGTGTCAGTGAGCTGGGACAGTGAGTGGAGGCAGTGAGTGGAGTCAGTGAGCGGATTCAGTGAGCCGGGACAGTGAGTGGAGGCAGTGAGTGGAGTCTGTGAGTGGAGTCCTTGAGTGGTGTCTGTGAGTGGGGATGGTGAGTGGAGTCAGTGAGCAGGGTTAGTGAGCGGGGTTGGTGAGCGGGGCCAGTGGGGAGTCATTGAGTGGGATCAGTAACTGGGGTCAGTGAGCGGGGTTAGTGAGTTGGTTCAGTGCGTGGGGTCAGTGCGTGGAGTCAGTGAGTGGAGTCACTGAGTGATGTCACTCAGTGGAGTCAGTGAGTGAGGTCAGTGAGTGGAGTCAGTGTGTGGAGTCACTGAGTGGTGTCACTCAGTGGAGTCAGTGAGTGAGGTCAGTGAGTGGAGTCAGTGTGCGGGGTTAGTGAGCGGGGTCAGTGCGTGCGGACAGTGAGTGGAGTCACTGAGTGGAGTCACTGAGTGGTGTCACTCAGTGGAGTCAGTGAGCGGGGTTAGTGAGCGGGGTCAGTGCGTGCGGTCGGTGACTGGAGTCAGTGAGTGGAGTCACTGAGTGGTGTCACTCAGTGGAGTCAGTGAGTGAGGTCTGTGAGTGGAGTCAGTGAGCGGGGTTAGTGAGTGGGTTCAGTGCGTGGGGTCAGTGCGTGGAGTCAGTGAGTGGAGTCACTGAGTGATGTCACTCAGTGGAGTCAGTGAGTGAGGTCAGTGATGGAGTCAGTGAGCGGGGACAGTAAGTGGAGTCAGTGAGCCGGGTTAGTGAGCGGGGTTAGTGAGCGGCATCAGCGAGTGGGGTCAGTGATCGGGTTACTGAGCGGGGTCAGTGCGTGCGGTCAGTGACTGGTGTCAGTGAGTGGAGTCAGTGAGTGGAGTCACTCAGTGGAGTCAGTGAGTGAGGTCAGTGAGTGGAGACAGTCAATGGTGTCAGTGAGTGGAGTCAGTAAGTGGGGTCAGTGAGTGTGGATAGTGAGTGGAGTCAGTGGGTTGGGTCAGTGAGAGGAGTCAGTGAGTGGTATATGTGAGTGGGGTCAGTGAGTGATGACAGTGAGTGGAGTCAGTGAGTGGGGTCAGTGAGTGGGGTCAGTGTGTGGGGACAGTGAGTGGAGTCAGTGAGTGGGGTCAGTGAGTGGGGTCAAAGAGAGGAGTCAGTGACTGGTGTCAGTGGGTGGGGTCAGTGAGAGGTGTCAGTGAGTGGGGCCAGTGAGTGTGGTCAGTGAGTGGTGTCAGTGAGTGGAGTCAGTGAGTGGTATCAGTGAGTGGGGTCAGTGAGTGGGGACAGTGAGTAGAGTCAGTGAGTGGGGTCAGTGAGTGGGGTCAGTGAGCGGGGTCAGTGAGAGGGGTCAGTGAGTGGGGTCAGTGAGTGGGGACAGTGAGTGGGGACAGTCAGCGGAGTCAGTGAGTGGAGGCAGTGAGTGGAGTCAGTGAGTGGTATCCGTGAGTGGGGTCAGTGAGTGGGGACAGTGAGTAGAGTCAGTGAGTGGGGTCAGTGAGTGGGGTCAGTGAGCGGGGTCAGTGAGTGGAGTCCGTGAGTGGTGTCAGTGGTCGGGGACAGTGAGTGGAGTCAGTGAGCAGGGTTAGTGAGCGGGGTTAGTGAGCGGGGTCAGTGGGGAGTCAGTGAGTGGGATCAGTAAGTGGGGTCAGTGAGTGGGGACAGTGAGTGGAGTCAGTGAGCGGGATTAGTGAGCGGGGTTAGTGAGCGGGGTCAGTGAGTGTGGTCAGTGACCGGCGTTAGTGAGAGGGGTCAGTGACTGGAGTCAGTGAGTGGAGTCAGTTAGTGGAGTCTCTCAGTGGAGTCAGTGAGTAGGGTCAGTGAGTGGGGTCAGTGAGTGTAGACAGTGAGTGGAGTCAGTGAGTGGTGTCAGTGAGTGGCGTCAGTGAGTGGGGTCAGTGAGTGTGGACAGTGAGTGGAGTCAGTGAGTTGAGTCAGTGAGAGGAGTCATTGAGTGGTGTCTATGAGTGGGGTCAGTGAGTGGGGACAGTGAGTGGAGTCAATGAGTGGGGTCAGTGAGTGGTGTCAGTGAGTGGGTCAAAGAGAGGAGTCAGTGACTGGTGTCAGTGGTTGGGGTCAGTGAGAGGAGTCAGTGAGTGGGGTCAGTGAGTGGGGTCAGTGAGTGGAGTCTGTGAGTGGGGTCAGTGAGTGGGGTCAGTGAGTGTGGACAGTAAGTGGAGTCAGTGAGTGGGGTCAGTGAGAGGAGTCAGTGAGTGGTGTTAGTAAGTGGGGTCAGTGAGTGGGGACAGTCAGTGGAGTCAGTGAGTGGGGTCAGTGAGCGGGGTCAGTGAGAGGGGTCAGTGGGTGGGGTCAGTGAGAGAGGACAGTGAGTGGAGTCAGTGAGAGAGGACAGTGAGTGGAGTCACTGAGTAGTGTCAGTGAGTGGGGTCAGTGAGAGGAGTCAGTGAGTGGAGTCAGTGATTGGGGTCTATATCTATCTATCTATCTATCTATCTATCTATCTATCTATCTATCTATCTATCTATCTATCTATCTATCTATCCACCTATTGCTCCATCTATCTTTCTATTGTTCCATTTGTCTATCCATCCATTGCTCTATCGATCCCTCCAGCTATCGATACATATCTCTATTTATCTCTATTTATCTATTTACTCTGTCATCTATATATATTTGTCATCGATCGATTTATCTGGCTCTTATCTGTCTAAGTGTATATTCATCCATCTGTTGTTTATCATATATCTAACGTCATTGTTTACTTCTCGCAGTTACATCAGTGATATATCATGATTTGCTATTTTGTTGATATTGTTGCATCTTCTTGTTCTCCTTCGATTCAGATTATATCAATACAATATTAATGGTTAAAATGCTCCATCCATCTGATAAGGCTCTTTTCGTGAAGGTAGCCTCTCCATTTTAAGAACAGATTACGAGTTGGGGTAAATGGGTTCATGATACTGTTGAAAGAATGGACGGAGGATTCTGACAAGGAGTTGCACAGACCTCCCTATTCTACATGCCCCTGATGATTCATACAATGCAAATACGAGACAACTCCCCAGATAGGTCTCTCACTGGAACAGATTCCCAATTTGGCGGTTTTGAGCAACTGTTGACAATTGTTAACCAACTTGTCTTTCAGACATTCGGTGTCTTTTGAACAACTTTTAAAGCATCTGGGAGTTCGGCCCAGGCAAGAATTTAACCCTTCAATTCTCGTTTAGGAGACAGGGAAAATAAGTCTTTCTCTGACTAAAACAAACAAGCCCCTTGATGCGTCTTAGATAGTTATAGAATCATACAGCACTGACCAAGGTCATTCGATCAATCGAGCCTGGCCTGGCTGTTCGAAACAGTTACCCAAAATAAACAACATCATCCCTTGGCCGTGGGCTGCAAGAAGTACAGAATCTGTTACAAGCTGCTGGATAGCACATGAACTAAAGTAACCTGAGCTCAGACACTGGCCTGTGCTGGTAAAAACCAATTTGAACTAATTAATTTATGTGACAGACAAGGGAGAAATCACAGGAATAGAGCCTTATTTGGAAACGGTGATATACCGGGGTCTTTGGGCCTGGGCCAATAAGGAGAAGATACGAACGAGGTCAGCAGGCCTAAACCAACAGGAAAGAGACAGCACAGTTTTGAAGAGATAAGAAAGAGAATAAGTATGGAGAATCTCAGGCATCGAGCCAGCGGGAAACTCCAGAGACCAACCATCGTGGAAATGGAAGACCCTGCGTGAGCAACGCGGTGACGACATAAGAGAGAGACAGATCGGAACGTCTGGCCAGCGTCAGCTCTCCCCTTTCCGGGAATTATCGTTTGTTTTCAGTGACGAGGTCAGGAAAAGGTCAGAGTAACCTAGTGGGTGTGCTTATCAATTCTAGCTAGCTTTGTTATTAGCTGTATAACCCAGTTTGAGTTGCATGCTTTTGTCTAACCAAGTGTATAAGCCTTATTCTTACATTGTACAACAACGTGAACAAAGTAACTTGGCAGTTAAAGAAAGGACTGAGTTTTCTCCTCTTTGTACTAAGCCATTAACTGTAGCTGCTGGATTAGGTGGAGGGTGGCTCTCCTGTAACCCCAATATCCCAAACACCCAGCCTGAGTCTGAATTAAGAGGACTAAGTCCCACGTAACGGCCAGGATTAAGTGGGTGAAGGAAATAAAGGGGCCAAGGGGGAGTTGACTCCGCGCCATGGTTTACAATCCTGTTCCCATCTCTCTGCATCTCTGCCCATCAGCACCTCCTTCTATTCCTTACTCCCTCATGTCCTGATTTAATCTCCCCCTTAGATGCATCTCCATTATTGGCCTTAACTTACTCGCTGTGGTAGCGAAATTGTGCCCCTGGTTGTAGTCTTCCCAACCACAGAATCACAGAATTGTTACAGTGCAGAAGGAGGTCATTCGGCCAATCGTGCCCGCACTGTCTCTCTGGAAGAGAAATTCCCTCAGTCCCATTCCCCTGCCTTCTCCCCATAACCCTGCACATCCTTCCTTTCCATATAACTGTCTAATTCCCTTTTGAATGCTTCAATTGAACCTGCCTCCACCACGTTCTCAGGCAGTGCATTCCAGACCTTCACCACTCGCTGCGTGAAAAAGTTTTTCCTCATGTCGCTTTTGCTTCTCTTACCAAATATTTTAAATCTGTGCCCCTTTGTTCTTGATCCTTTCAGGAGCGGGAACATTTTCTTAGTTTAGAGTTACAGCACTGAAACAGGCCCTTCGGCCCACCGAGTCTGTGCCGACCATGAACCACCCATTTATACTAATGCTGCACTAATCCCATATTCCAACCACATCCCCACCTGTCCCTATATTTCCCTACCACCTACATACACTAGGAGCAATTGCTAATGGCCAATTTACCTATCAACCTGCAAGTCTTTGGCATGTGGGAGGAAACCGGAGCACTCGGAGGAAACCCACGCAAACACAGGGAGAACTCGCAAACTCCACACAGGCAGTACCCAGAATTGAACCCGGGTCGCTGTGAGGCTGCAGTGCTAACCACTGCGCCACTGTGCCGCCCCATCTACTCTGCATCTACTCTGTCCAGCCCCCTCATGATTTAGAATACCAACACCAAATCGACTCTCAGCCTTCTCTTCTCCAAGAAAAACAGCCCCAACCTATCCTGTCACTTTTAATGACTTATACAAAAATACACCTATGTCCCTCTGCTCCTGCACCCCCTTTCGAATTGTGCCCTTTATTCTATATTGTTCATCCTACCAAAATGAATCACTTCACATTTCTCTGCATTGAACCTCATCTGCCACCTGTCTGCCCATTCCACCAACTTGTTTCTGTCCTTTTCAAGTTCGACATTATCCTCCTCATAGTTCACAATACTTCCAAGTTTCGTATCATCGGCAAACTTTGAAACTGTGCCCTGTACTCCGAGGTCTAGGTCATTAATATATCTCATGAAAAACAAGGGTCCTAACACTGATCCCTGGGGAACTCCACTACAAACCTTCCTCCAGCCCGAAAAAGCATCCATTAAACACTGCTCTTTGTTTTCTGTCACTAAACCAATTTCGTCGCCATGTTGCTTTCGTCCCTTTTATTCCACGAGTTACAATTTTTCTCACAAGTTTGCTGTATGGCACTGTGTTAAACGCCTTTTGAAAGTCCATGTACACCACATCCACAGCATTGCCCTCATCAACCCTCTCTGTTGCCTTCTCAAAAAAATTAAGCAGGTTAGTTAAACATGATTTTCCCTTTTGGAATCCATGCTGTCTTTCATTAATTAACTCGTCCATGTGACTATTGATTTTGTCCCGAATTATATTTTCTCGAAGTTTCCCCACCACCGATGTTAAACTGACTGGCCTGTAGTTGCTGGGCTTATCTTTACTCCTTTTTTGAATAAGGGTGTAACGTTTGAAATTCTCCAGTCCTCTGACACCAGCCCTGAGTCTAAGGAAGACTGAAAAATTATGGCCAACGCCTCTGCGATTTTCATCCTCACTTCCCTCATCTCATCTGGTGCTGGTGCTTTATCTGCTTTATGGTCAGACAGCCAATCTAATACTTTCTCTGTACCCATTTTAAACACTCTAGTGTCTGAATTACCTTCTCTTTCAACCAGAGGAAGCTTCTTACCTGCATCTACCCTGTCTATCCCTTTAAGGACTTTGTAGGTTTCAATGAGACCACCTCTCATTCTTCGAAACTCTCGAGAATACAGGCCCAGTTTCCACAATCACTCTTCATAGGACAGTCCCGCCATCCCGGGAACAAGTCTGATGAACCTTTTTAGCACTCGCTCTATGTGAATAATATCCTTCCGAAGGTGAGGGGACCACAACTGCACACAGCACTCCAGGTGCGGTCCAACCATGGTTCTATACAATTGAAGAAAGACTTCATTACTCCTGTACTCAAATCCTCTTGTGATAAAGGCTAACATAACATTAACCTTCCCAATTGCTTGCTGATGCTATATGTGAAGTCTCTACCTTCCGAAGCTCCTGCCAGGGGATATCATTTCTCCCTAACTACTCTATCGAACGGCTGTACCTCCAGGGTTAAAACGTCCCATTAGCTTGCTCTGATCCAGGAAAACTGTCCCAACTTCTCCAGTCTCTCCACATAACAACCGTCTCTCAACCATGGCACCATTCTGGTAAATGTTACTTGAACCGTCCCAGGTCCAAGGATAACGATGGCATAGTTGCAATGTCACTGTGCTAATAAGCCAGAGGCCGAGGCTGATGCCCAGGTTACATGGGTTCAGGCACCGGCACACCCAGTGCAATTTAAACTTGCCAAGGGCCCAGTAATGTGCATAGCCCTGCTGTAGAATAGGTAAGGAGCCCAGTGCCACACAGATGGTGTTGCACCTACTTGCCTCAGGCCACTGTTGCTCACAACGTTTGCCAGGAGACACACGGCATCGACATCTGGCTATTCGGGGATGAAGGTGTGGATAATCTGGAATCCAGATGTCAATAAATTGGAAATCTACATGTGGCTAATGTGGGAATGCCGATGAGGTTCGTTGGGAATCTGGATATGTCAATTGGAGATTTCTAATCAGTAAATTAGAAATTGAGTAACAGGCACCCTTGTTGGGGATGTTCACAACACTTACTCCTGTCACTCAACCGTAACAAGCAACCACGTCCATTCTGATTGGTTGAGTGGTGGAAGGGGGCGTGTCCAACACTGCATCACTTCCTCATGCTCTTCATATTGTCCTCAATGATTTGTAAAGAGCAGGTTTGGACCATCACAAGGCTTACACTCCGGTTCTCGCTGCTTTGCTTATTTCTAAACAGCTTCAAGAGGAAGATGTATCAGTCATTGGCTCTGATAATCCTTTTGCACTGTGAGTGAGTCTGAAATACCAACGTTTTCTCTAATAACCTTCCTATACTCATTCCCTCTTCCTTTCATTTCCTAGAAATCCCCTGTTTACTGACCTCTTCCTCTTCCCCACTCTCTCCCAGGTGTGAACTCGCAGACTATCCTCCAGACTCCTGCCGCTGTCTCCAGAGTTGTGGGGGAGGAGGTGGAACTGAAGTGTACTGTGGAGGGGAGCAGTACTCTTACCTTGTTCTGGTACAGACAATACCCGGGGAAGGAGCCTCAGGTTATGTTTTACTCAACGGGTACTAATCACAAAAATCCAGAGAAGGCGGTGGACGGTTTCACTGCCGAGAGACCGACTGGCACCCAGTTCAACCTGGAGTCCTCCAGCCTGTGGGAAAATCACTCGGCCGTGTATTTCTGTGCCTGGAGTCTTCACAGTGACTCAGAGAGATGGAGCAGTTCAACAAAAACCCCAAAGGCAGCAGGAAACACCTGTTGGACATACAATTGCGAGGTATTTCCACTTGAATTGATGCAGGGCGATCATATTTTTGACAATATGAGACGGGTGAGAATAAAATTGAGAGCACAGGTGCAGAGGCGAAGAGTCTGGCCTCTTTCTGTGCTGATACATTTTCTATCTTTCTATGAAAGATTAAGAAGGGTGGCACCACACTGAGGTTTTAACTATCAGGAAAGCGATTGGGGTTTTATCCACTAACACGGTGTCTTCTTTCACTCAGATGATCAAACACACAACTCTCTTTGTTAGGAACAAAGGAAGAGGAGTGGGCCATTCAGCCCCCTTGTCCCGTTGCATAGAAACAGGAGGAGATCTTTCAGCAAATCTCGTAAATCTGCTCTGCACCCTAATAAGGAGCCTCACATTCTCCCTTAAGTGTGGTGGCCAGAACTGGATGCAATACTCCAGCTGGAGCCTAACCAGAGCTTTACAACGGTTCACTGCTTTTGCACTCAATACCTCCATTTATGAAGGTCAGGATCCCATCTGCTTTACTAACCACTCTCTCAACATGCCCTGCCACCTTCAAAGATCGATGCACATGCAGCCTCAGGTCCACTGTTCTGTGCAAACTCTTTCGAAATCTGCCTTTTGGTCTATATTGCCTTTGCCTATCCCTTCAGCCAAAATGCATCACAGCGAATTTCTCCAAGAAGAGGGCCTTTTAGGACCAGTAACACACAACTGCCTGGAAAACTGTTTATGAAGAATTCAGGAGGAGGTCTCTCAGTTTTTTAGAGCCTCTTACAAAGGAACATGAGGAGGCCAATTACTCCCCTGCCTCATTGCGCACAAACAGGAGGAGGCTATTGAGCAATGTAGAGCTTGTTAGCAGGAATTGGAGAAGGGTACTTAGTCCCCCTTGAGCCGATTGGTATGAACAGGAGTAAGCCATTCAGCCCCATTGAGCCTGTTGCACAGGAGCAAGAGGAGGCCAATTCAGTTCCCCGCTCAGTCTGCACAGGTACAGGAGGAGGCCCATTCAGCCCTTCGAATCTGTTAAATAGGTAATGGGTGAGGCCATTCAGCCCCATCGAGCCTGTTACATCTGAAGAGCCATCCACATGTGACAGTTCCGCTCAGGCTCTTGTATCCAATTGGGAAATCCAGATGTGGAGATCCGCGTTTCTGATATGCAAATACAAAAAGAGCAATTGCGAATTTACAACTATGCTAATTCCGATTGGTTGAATGAGAGAAGGGGGCGTGACCAAACGTCCCTCACTACCTTGCTTTCCTCAATGGTTTGTAAAGATGAATTGATGAATAGGGAAATGTCCAGTTAAAGATGTATCTGTTACTGGGTCTGATGATCATCTCCCACCATAAGGAACTTTATGAAAAATAATGCTGCTTAATAATTTTCTTTACTTTATAATTTCCTTCTCTCCTTGACGCTTTCATTCCTCCCTTCCATCCTTCTTCCTCGATAATCCAGAGTGTCCTGGCGTCATTTTCGACCCATCTCTTTCCCAGATGTGAACTCACAGACTGTCTTCCAGAGTCCCACCACTACCTGTGGGAGATAAAGTTGTGCTGTGCAGAGACTTGATTTTTGTGCAGGGCGATGGTGTTTGTGACAATAAGAAGGTACCCGTGAGAATAAAAGTGAGAGAATAAATATAGAGGCACTGGTAAAGATGTCACTAATAGCCTGCTTATGTTCCCTAAAACCTTCTGTCTGTCTATGAATGATTAACGGGGATGTGACCCAAATTGAGAAGATGTAAATATCAGGAAGGAATGATCACTAAAAACATTTAGGTTTCATCTCCTGACACTATCTTCATTCTCCACAGGGACAGCAGAGAGCGCTCTAGGACCGTCAAGCACACAACAGCCTGCCCCCTGCTTATTCAGGACACAACATAGGAACATAGGGAATAGGAGAAGGAGTAGGCCATTCGGCACATCGAACCGACTCATGGCTGATCATCTACCTCTGAGTCATTTCCCCCCCACGATCCCCATCTCCCTTGATGTCATTAGTATCTAGAAATCTATCGCTTTCTGTCTCGAACATGCTCAATGCAGTCAGCTTACAAAGACATCTTTGGTAGAGAATTCCAAAGATTCACAACTCTCTTAGTTAAAGAAATTCCTCCTCATCTCAGTCTTCAATGGCCTGCACCTTATTCGGAGACAGTGTATCCTGATTCCAGACTGAACACGCTATCGACATTCGTCGTGTCATGTCTTGTCAGAATTTTGTAAGTTTCAATGCGATCACCTCTTATTCTTTGGAACTCCAGAGAATACAGACCCAGTTTCTGTAATCGCTCTTCCGAAGACAAACCCACCCTGCCAGGGATTATTTTGGTGAATCTCTGCTGCATTCTCTCTTTGGCAAGTATATCCTTCCTTCGATAAGGAGAACAAAACTGTAAACAATACTAGAGGTGCTGTCGCATCAAGGTTCTATACAATTGCAACAAGACATTTTTACCCCTGTACTGAAATCCCATTGCAATGAAGGCCAGCATACCATTCGCCTTCGGAATTGCTTGCTGCACCTGCATATTAGCTGTTAGTGTTGTGAGTTCATAATGTTGTGTGATGCAACATAAATGAGAAGCGTGGAGTCCAGTTGGTTGACGATCACAAACAAGTCTATTTACAGCTGAACTATCATACACTGTACTGAGCTAACTATTTACAGGACCCGACTGTTGGTGTTCCAGTTACAGAGTGACACTGGCTACGAGTCACGTGACTACGTGCTGGAATTTAGCTCATTAGCATCCTAAGATCTTAAAGGGACATGAGAGAGAAATGGAGAGACGGACAGAGAAAGACAGAGGGAGAGAGAAAGATTAACACTAACGAATACAATAACAACTTGAGGAAAAAACACCAACAAATGCAGCAGCAACTTCAGCAGGTGACGAGCACCAAAAAATGCAACAACTTCAGCTGGAGACTACCAGCAACAAATGCAGCAACAACTTCAGCAGGAGACTAATAGCAACAAACGCAACAACAACTTATACTTGCAGCCAAACAGAGAGACAGGGACGTGGCTTCCAATCAGGGAGGTAGGAGTTGTGAAAACCAAATCACTTACTTCAGTCTTCATGTAGCTTCTCACCGGACTCAAAGCTCTTGTTTCCACTGATTTACAGATTACAAACACAGCTTCCAGTAGAAGATGTATCTGTTACTGAATCTGATAGCATTATTTCAATGTAAGGGATCTTTTTCCCACGGAACTGTTTGTGTTGACAATCAACATTGATCTTTTCGCAGTACCCGTTTCCCGCAATTAGGGGGAGCAGTTGCTGGAGGTGCAGCTGTCATTGCCCACCAACAGGAGGCAGCAGTAGATGGAGGTTCAGCTCGCATTGCCAACCAACAGGGGGCAGCAGTAGATGGAGGTTCAGCTCGTATTGCCCACCAAAAGGGGGCAGCAGTAGCTGGAGGTGCAGCTCTCTTTGTCTACCAACAGAGGGCAGCAGTAGACGGAGGTGCAGCTCTCTGCCCACCAACAGGGAGCAGCAGTCGATGGAGGTGCAGCTGTCATTGCCCACCAACAGGCGGCAGCAGCAGATGGCATTTCAGCAACAAGAACACTAAATGTTAGAAATCCTCAGTGCATCAGGCAGGATCTGCAGAGAGTAAAACAGAGCTACCACTTCACATCAGAACCGGCAAACATGAGAAGCGTTTTGAGCATCTTAAATGGATGTTTGAGCGTGAAGAAATGCAAAAGAGACAGTCTGTGATAGGGTGGGGAGGGGAGGGATAGATAGAGAGATAGAGGGAGACAGGGAGAGATAGAGAGACAGAGAGAGAGAAAGGCGGAGAAAGAGATACATAGAGAGAGGAACATAGAGACAAAGACCCACAGAGACAGAGAGAGAGACAGATAGATGGAGATCGAGTAATATAGCGTTTGAAAAACAGAGACAGAGTGAGGCAGAGAGACAGAGATGGAGTGACTGCGAGAGACTGAGAGAGAGAGATGGAGACAAAGAGAGAGAGACTGAGAGAGAGAAAGGCAGAGAAAGAGACATATATAGAGAGAAACACAGAGACAGAGACCCACATCGACAGAGAGAGAGACAGATAGACGGAGTTCGAGTAATATAGCGTTTGAAAAAGAGAGACAGAGTGAGGCAGAGAGACAGAGATGGAGTGAATGCGAGAGACTGAGAGAGAGACAGAGAGAGAGAAAGAGACAGAGGGAGATGGAGAGAGACAGAGGGAGAGACAGAGAGAGAGAGGCAGAGAGAGAGACAGACAGACAGAGCGGGAGCGATGGAGAGAGAAAGTAGACAGAGAGAGAAAGTAGACAGAGATAGAGTGAGATAGTATTAGGCACAGAAAGAGAGACAGAGTGAGGTAATGAGACAGATGGAGAGACAGAGAGAAAGAGAGAGACAGAGACAGTGAGAGGCTGATAGCCAGAGTGAGAAAAAAGAAGAACGTCAGAGACAGGCAAAGAAAGAGGAGGAAAAGGAGGGAAAGAGTAAAGGGCGGAAGGAAAACATAGAACAAGACAAAGAGGCAGAGAGAGAGAGAGGGACAGAGCGAGAGTGAAAGGAAGAGAGAGAGAGAGAGACAAACAGAGAGACAGAGGGAGGGAGAGACAGAGAAAGACAGTAGACAGAGACCGAGTGAAATAGTGTTCGGCACAGAAAGGGAGACAGATGAGGTAGTGAGACAGATGGAGAGATAGAGACAAAGAGAGAAACAGAGAGAGAGGCAGACAGAGACAGTGAGAGAGTGAGAGGCAGAGAGAAGTTAGAATGTCAGAGACAGGCAAAGATACAGAGAGAGAAAGGAGCGAAAGAGTAAAGGAAGGAAGGGAAACCGAGAACAAGACAAAGAGACAGAGAGAGACAGGGGCGAAGAGAGAGAAAAGAAAGAGAGAGAGGGGGCAGACAGAGAGACAGTGAGAGACAGAGAGACAGAAAGAGAGGTAGAGAGAGAGAGAGAGAGAGAGAGAGAGAGATACAGATAGACAGAGAGAGACAGTAGACAGAGATAGAGTGAGATTGTGTCAGGCTCAGAAAGAGAAACAGTTGAGGTAGTGCGACAGATGGAGAGACAGAGAGAAAGAAAGAAACAGAGAGAGAGGCAGACAGAGACAGTGAGAGAGTGAGAGGCAGAGAGAAGTTAGAAAGTCAGAGACAGGCAACGATAGAGAGAGAGAAAGGAGAGAAAGAGTAAAGGAAGGAAGGGAAACCGAGAACAAGACAAAGAGACAGAGAGAGACAGGGGCGAAGAGAGAGAAAAGAAAGAGAGAGGGGGGGGGCAGACAGAGAGACAGAGGGAGAGAGAGACAGAGAGAGAGAGGTAGAGAGAGAGAGAGAGAGAGAGAGATGCAGATAGACAGAGCGAGACAGTAGACAGAGATAGAGTGAGATTGTGTCAGGCACAGAAAGAGAAACCGTTGAGGTAGTGCGACAGATGGAGAGACAGGGAGAAAGAGAGAGACAGAGACAGTGAGAGGCTGATAGCCAGAGTGAGAAAAAAGAAGAACGTCAGAGACAGGCAAAGAAAGAGGAGGAAAAGGAGGGAAAGAGTAAAGGGCAGAAGGAAAACATAGAACAAGACAAAGAGGCAGAGAGAGAGGGACAGAGCGAGAGTGAAAGGAAGAGAGAGAGAGAGAGACAAACAGAGAGACAGAGGGAGGGAGAGACAGAGAAAGACAGTAGACAGAGACCGAGTGAAATAGTGTTAGGCACAGAAAGGGAGACAGATGAGGTAGTGAGACAGATGGAGAGATAGAGACAAAGAGAGAAACAGAGAGAGAGGCAGACAGAGACAGTGAGAGAGTGAGAGGCAGAGAGAAGTTAGAATGTCAGAGACAGGCAAAGATACAGAGAGAGAAAGGAGCGAAAGAGTAAAGGAAGGAAGGGAAACCGAGAACAAGACAAAGAGACAGAGAGAGACAGGGGCGAAGAGAGAGAAAAGAAAGAGAGAGAGGGGGCAGACAGAGAGACAGAGGGAGAGAGAGACAGAGAGAGAGAGGTAGAGAGAGAGAGAGAGAGAGAGATGCAGATAGACAGAGCGAGACAGTAGACAGAGATAGAGTGAGATTGTGTCAGGCACAGAAAGAAAAACCGTTGAGGTAGTGCGACAGATGGAGAGACAGGGAGAAAGAAAGAAATCGAGAGCGAGGCAGACAGAGACAGTGAGAGAGTGAGAGGCAGAGAGGAGAAGGAAGAACGTCAGAGACAGGCCGAGATAGAGAGAGAGAAAGGGAGAGAAAGACTAAAGGGAAGGAGGAATACAACAAGACAGAGAGTCAGAAAGAGAGATGGGGCAGAGAGAGAGAGAGTGGCAAAGAGTGAGAGGCAGACAGAGAGCGAGCGAGAGAGAGAGACAGAGAGAAAGAGATAGAGAGAGGCAGAGAGAGAGTGAGAGAGAGGCATAGGGAGAGAGAGAGAGAGACATAGAGAGAGACTGACAGACAGAGAGAGAGACAGACAGAGAGACAAAGGGAGAGAGAGAGACAGAGAGACAGAGGGAGGGAGAGACAGCGAGAGAGAGACAGATAGACGGAGAGAGACAGAGATACAGAGAGAGGGAGAGGCGGAGAGAGGGGCAGACAGAGACAGTGAGAGTCTAAGAGGCAGAGAGGGGAAAAAAGAACGTCAGAGACAGGCAAAGATAGAGTGAGAGAAAGGGAGAGAAAGAGTAAAGGGAGGAAGGATACAGAGAACAAGACAAAGAGGCAGAGAGAGTCAGAGAGAGAGAGACAGGGAGAGACAGAGAGAGAGACCGAGAGAGACAGCAGACAGAGATCGAGTGAAATAGCGTGAGGCCGAGAAAGAGAGACAAAGGGAGAGAGAGAGACAGAGAGACAGAGGGAGGGAGAGACAGCGAGAGAGAGAGACAGATAGACGGAGAGAGACAGAGATACAGAGAGAGGGAGAGGTGGAGAGAGGGGCAGACAGAGACAGTGAGAGTCTAAGAGGCAGAGAGGAGAAAAAAGAACGTCAGAGACAGGCAAAGATAGAGTGAGAGAAAGGGAGTGAAAGAGTAAAGGGAGGAAGGATACAGAGAACAAGACAAAGAGCCAGAGAGAGTCAGAGAGAGAGAGACAGGGAGAGACAGAGAGAGAGACCGAGAGAGACAGCAGACAGAGATCGAGTGAAATAGCGTGAGGCCGAGAAAGAGAGACGGAGTGAGGTAGTGAGACGGATGGAGAGACAGAGCGAAAGAGAGAGACAGAGAGAGAGGCAGACAGAGACAGTGAGAGAGTGAGAGGCAGAGAGAAGAAAGAAGAACGTCAGAGACAGGCAAAGATAGAGAGAGAGAGAAAGGGAGAGAAGGAGTAAAGGTAAACAGAGAACAAGACAAAGAAGCAGAGGGAGAGACAGGGACAGAGAGAGAGAGAGAGGCCGACAGAGAGATGGAGAGGGAGAAAGAGAGACAGGCAAACAGAGAGACAGAGGGAGAAACAGACAGACAGCCAGACAGAGAGAGACAGACAGACAGACAGACAGTCAGAGACAGATAGACAGAGATATAGTGTGATAGTTTTAGACACAGAAAGAGAGACAGAGTGAAATAGCGAGACAGAGATGGAGAGACTGGGAGAGACAGAAAGAGACAAAGAGAGGCAGAGAACGAGAGACAGTGAGAGATGTGATGCTGAGAGAGAAAAGGAAGAACATCAGAGACAGGCAAAGATAGAGAGAGAGAAAGGGAGAAAATGAATAAATGGAAGAAGCAAAACAGAGATCAAGACAAAGAGATTGAGAGACAGAGAGAGAGAGAGAGAAAGACAGACAGAGACAGGAATGGAGTCACAGAGAGAGAAAGACTTGTCGAGAGACTTATACAGGGAGAAGAAGATTAGAATATGGAGGAGAGAAAGTGTTTATGGAAACAGGAGACTTCCAATGGGATAATAACTCGGAAAAGGGAAGGACACGTGATTAATAGGGAAATTTGAAGTGAGAGATAAAGGGACAGAAAAATGAGAGAGAGAGAGAGAGGGGGGGAGAGGTTTTATTGAACTGCTTTGTAACATCGTGGGAGGTCAGTATAGCACCGTGTTACATTCCTGTGCTCACCCCGTGCAAGAACTCCACCGTCCTCTTGCCCTTCTCACAGGCTGCCCGACTGCCTGCCCCAGTGCCCAGGAAATCCCCACCCCTGCAGCAAGGTACCTCCACTGTCAGGACAGGCAGGAGCAGACTGAATCCTGAGTTGACCATCTCATGGGGCACATGCCCCCTGAAGAGATAGCAAACTGCCCAGGCAAGGCGAGAGGCTTGCTGGGGGAGGGGGGTTTCAATGGTGGGTTCACTCTCTGTGGTGAACGATCCAGCTACCTTCGGAGGTAGGACCCGACTCACCGTACTGGGTAAGTAATGCTCGAGTCCAGGTGCTGGAGGTTGAGTTGGGGGGCAAAAGGAGCCGGTACGCACAATAACATCTCTGAGTTTACCGTGTCTGACCAGATGGAATCTTATTATTGTGTTGGAAGAGGCCATTTGATCATTGTGTCTCTTTGGTGCAGAGAGGGGGAAATAAACAGAAAAGGAAATAAGCAGAGAAAAATGTGAGATAGAAAAAATTGCGAGAAAAAAATGGAACCAGAGAGAGAGAAAGATGCAGAAAGAGAGGGAAAGAAACAGAGAGAGAGGGAAAGGAGCACAGAGAGAGTGATGACACAGAGATAGATGGAAAGAAACAGAGAGAAAGAGAGAGGGAAGAGAGAGAGAGAGAGAAAGAAACGGAGAGAGAAAATAAACAGAAACAGAGAGAGAGAGAGAGAGAGAGAGACTGCAGGCAGTAGAGAGGCAGACAGAAAGCCAGTGAGATAAACACAGAGAGAGAATCACACATTGAGAGAGAAACACTCCGAGAGAGAATGAGAGGCAGAGAGAGAGAATTTTTTTCAGAAAGAGAGAGAGAGTGATTTCGAGAGAGGGGGAGATATTCAGAGAGAGAGAGAGGCAGAGAGAGAGAGAGAGGGTGTGGGAGTGATTCAGAGGGAAGGGGTGTGTTTCAGAGAGATAGAGAGAGAGACTTAGAGAGAGAGAGCAATTCAGAGAGAGAGAGGCAGAGTGAAAGAGAGTGGGAGCGATTCAGAGGGTGGGGGGTGTTTCAGAGAGGGAGAGAGATTTAGAGAGAGAGAGAGAGAGAGAGCAATTCAGAGAGAGAGAGGCAGAAAGAGAGAGAGTGGGAGCGATTCAGAGTGGGGGGGTGTTTCAGACAGAGAGAGAGAGATTTAGAGAGAGAGAGAGAGCAATTCAGAGAGAGCGGGAGAGATTCAGGGAGAGAGGGAGAGAACCCAAGAGAGACAGAGATTTACAGAGATTGAGAGACTAAAGGAGAGAGAGATTCAGGCAGAGAGAGGGCGAGAGATTCAGTCAGAGAGAGAGCAATTCAGAGAGAGAGGGAGAGATTCAGGGAGAGAGGGAGAGAACCCAAGAGAGAGAGGGGGAGAGATTCAGAGAGAGAGAGTGGGACCGATTCAGAGAGAGAGGGAGAGATTCAGGGAGAGAGGGAGAGAATCAGCGAGGGAGAGATTTATCGAGATTGAGAGAGAAAAGGAGAGAGAGATTCAGGTAGAGAGAGATTCAGTCAGAGAGAGCAATACAGTTCTGGACCATTGACCATGGTGCCCGGGTTGGCTCTTTTCTACAGCTGTCTGATTGATCCCAGTTCCCTCCCACCCTATCGCTATAGACCTGCAATTCCTCCCTTCAGCTGTTGACCCAATTCTCTTTGTAATACTGTGAGTCAATCCCACCGCCCTTTCAGGCAGTGCATTCCACATCACAACAGCTCACTGCTTTGTGTCACGGGAAACAGTTTTGCATCATTTCCTCTGTCAAAACGATGACCGATTGCAAACGTCTCTGCTAATTCTCCCCTGAACTTTCTCTTCAGGAGAACAATGCCAGCTCCTCCAGTCTCTCCACATTAACTGAAGTCTCTCATCCTTGGTGTCATCTTGTGTGAACTCACTTTATTTCTCTTTCGTTCACAGTTTCTGCCACTAAGTTCCTCATCCTCATTATTTCTTATCCTTATCTCTCTCTCTACTTGCCCTCTTCCCTTTCCCTGTTGTTTGTCTCTGCTTGCCCCCTCTCTCCTTGCCATCCTTCGTTTGTGTTCAATCAACTACCTCTCCCTCGCTTTCCTACACACTCCTGTTCTAAGTCTCCTTTTCTCTCAGTCCTGGTGGTAGTGTTGCCCTGGATGATCGGCTTGCAGCTCTGGACTGGGACTCGGGCAATGAGGGTCAGAGAGGGTTCTGTCTCAGAGGCGGCTCATAACTGACAGAGTAATGGTTTAAAGGCCTTTTGCGTGAGCAATGTGGTGGCGTGAATACGGGAAATTATAACCACGTGTACTTTGGAAACGGAAGTGGATTAACAGTGTAAGATCAGTGCAAAATGCAACCCCACGCGAACCCTCCCTATCTCTGTAACCTCCTCCAGCCCCTACAACCCTCTCTATCTCTGTAACCTCCTCCAGCCCCTACAACCCTCCCTATCTCTGTAACCTCCTCCATCCCCTACAACCCTCCCTATCTCTGTAACCTCCTCCAGCCCCTACAACCCTCCCTATCTCTGTAACATCCTCCAGCCCCAACACCCATCCCTACCTCTGCAACCTCCTCCAGCCCCTACCACCCTCCATTTCTCTGTAACCTCCTTCAGCCCCGACACCCCTCCCTATCTCTGTAACCTCCACCAGTCCCTACAACCCTCCCTATCTCAGTAACCTCCTCCAGCCCCGACAGCTCTCCTGATCTCAGTAACCTCCCCCAGCTCCTACACACCTCCCTATCTCTGCAACCTCCTCCAGCCCCTACAACACTCCCTATCTCTGCAACATCCTCCAGCCCTTGCACCCCTCCATAACTCTGTAACATCCTGTAGCCCCGACAGCTCTCCCTATCTCATTTACCTCCTCCAGCCCCTACACTCATCCCTAACTCTGTTACCTCCTCCAGCCCCTACAACACTTCCTACCTCTGTAACCTCCACCTGCCCCTGCAACCCTCCCCATCTATGTAACCTCCTTCAGCCATTAAAACCCACCCTATCGCTGTAACCTCCTCTAGCTCCTACACCCATCCCTAACTCTGTTATCTCCTCCAGCCCCTACAGCTCTCCCTATCTCTGTTACCTCCTCTAGCCCCTACACCCGTCCCTATCTCTGTAACCTCCTTCAGCCACTGGACCCCTCCCCATCTCTGTAACCTGCTTTAGCTCCGACAGCTCTCTCTATCTCTGTTACCAGCTCCAGACCCTTCAACCCTCCCTATCTCTGTAACCTCCACCAGTCCCTACAACCCTCCCTATCTCAGTAACCTCCTCCAGCCCCGACAGCTCTCCTGATCTCTGTAACCTCCTCCAGCTTCTACACACCTCCCTATCTCTGCAACCTCCTCCAGCCCCGACAACACTCCCTATATCTGCAACATCCTCCAGCCCTTGCACCCCTCCATAACTCTGTAACATCCTGTAGCCCCGACAGCTCTCCCTATCTCATTTACCTCCTCCAGCCCCTACACTCATCCCGAACTCTGTTACCTCCTCCAGCCCCTACAAAACTCCCTATATCTGCAACATCCTCCAGCCCTTGCACCCCTCCATAACTCTGTAACATCCTGTAGCCCCGACAGCTCTCCCTATCTCATTTACCTCCTCCAGCCCCTACACCCATCCCTAACTCTGTTACCTCCTCCAGCCCCTACAACACTTCCTACCTCTGTAACCTCCACCAGCCCCTACAACCCTGCCCATCTATGTAACCTCCTTCAGCCATTACAACCCACCCTATCGCTGTAACCTCCTCTAGCTCCTACACCCATCTCTAACTCTGTTATCTCCTCCAGCCCCTACAGCTCTCCCTATCTCTGTTACCTCCTCTAGCCCCTACACCCGTCCCTATCTCTGTAACCTCCTTCAGCCACTGGACCCCTCCCCATCTCTGTAACCTGCTTTAGATCCTACAGCTCTCTCTATCTCTGTTACCAGCTCCAGACCCTTCAACCCTCCCTATCTCTGTAACCTCCACCAGTCCCTACAACCCTCCCTATCTCAGTAACCTCCTCCAGCCCCGACAGCTCTCCTGATCTCTGTAACCTCCTCCAGCTTCTACACACCTCCCTATCTCTGCAACCTCCTCCAGCCCCGACAACACTCCCTATATCTGCAACATCCTCCAGCCCTTGCACCCCTCCATAACTCTGTAACATCCTGTAGCCCCGACAGCTCTCCCTATCTCATTTACCTCCTCCAGCCCCTACACTCATCCCTAACTCTGTTACCTCCTCCAGCCCCTACAACACTCCCTATATCTGCAACATCCTCCAGCCCTTGCACCCCTCCATAACTCTGTAACATCCTGTAGCCCCGACAGCTCTCCCTATCTCATTTACCTCCTCCAGCCCCTACACCCATCCCTAACTCTGTTACCTCCTCCAGCCCCTACAACACTTCCTACCTCTGTAACCTCCACCAGCCCCTACAACCCTCCCCATCTATGTAACCTCCTTCAGCCATTACAACCCACCCTATCGCTGTAACCTCCTCTAGCTCCTACACCCATCCCTAACTCTGTTATCTCCTCCAGCCCCGACAGCTCTCCTGATCTCAGTAACCTCCCCCAGCTCCTACACACCTCCCTATCTCTGCAACCTCCTCCAGCCCCTACAACACTCCCTATCTCTGCAACATCCTCCAGCCCTTGCACCCCTCCATAACTCTGTAACATCCTGTAGCCCCGACAGCTCTCCCTATCTCATTTACCTCCTCCAGCCCCTACACTCATCCCTAACTCTGTTACCTCCTCCAGCCCCTACAACACTTCCTACCTCTGTAACCTCCACCAGCCCCTGCAACCCTCCCCATCTATGTAACCTCCTTCAGCCATTAAAACCCACCCTATCGCTGTAACCTCCTCTAGCTCCTACACCCATCCCTAACTCTGTTATCTCCTCCAGCCCCTACAGCTCTCCCTATCTCTGTTACCTCCTCTAGCCCCTACACCCGTCCCTATCTCTGTAACCTCCTTCAGCCACTGGACCCCTCCCCATCTCTGTAACCTGCTTTAGCTCCGACAGCTCTCTCTATCTCTGTTACCAGCTCCAGACCCTTCAACCCTCCCTATCTCTGTAACCTCCACCAGTCCCTACAACCCTCCCTATCTCAGTAACCTCCTCCAGCCCCGACAGCTCTCCTGATCTCTGTAACCTCCTCCAGCTTCTACACACCTCCCTATCTCTGCAACCTCCTCCAGCCCCGACAACACTCCCTATATCTGCAACATCCTCCAGCCCTTGCACCCCTCCATAACTCTGTAACATCCTGTAGCCCCGACAGCTCTCCCTATCTCATTTACCTCCTCCAGCCCCTACACTCATCCCGAACTCTGTTACCTCCTCCAGCCCCTACAACACTCCCTATATCTGCAACATCCTCCAGCCCTTGCACCCCTCCATAACTCTGTAACATCCTGTAGCCCCGACAGCTCTCCCTATCTCATTTACCTCCTCCAGCCCCTACACCCATCCCTAACTCTGTTACCTCCTCCAGCCCCTACAACACTTCCTACCTCTGTAACCTCCACCAGCCCCTACAACCCTGCCCATCTATGTAACCTCCTTCAGCCATTACAACCCACCCTATCGCTGTAACCTCCTCTAGCTCCTACACCCATCTCTAACTCTGTTATCTCCTCCAGCCCCTACAGCTCTCCCTATCTCTGTTACCTCCTCTAGCCCCTACACCCGTCCCTATCTCTGTAACCTCCTTCAGCCACTGGACCCCTCCCCATCTTTGTAACCTGCTTTAGATCCTACAGCTCTCTCTATCTCTGTTACCAGCTCCAGACCCTTCAACCCTCCCTATCTCTGTAACCTCCACCAGTCCCTACAACCCTCCCTATCTCAGTAACCTCCTCCATCCCCGACAGCTCTCCTGATCTCTGTAACCTCCTCCAGCTTCTACACACCTCCCTATCTCTGCAACCTCCTCCAGCCCCGACAACACTCCCTATATCTGCAACATCCTCCAGCCCTTGCACCCCTCCATAACTCTGTAACATCCTGTAGCCCCGACAGCTCTCCCTATCTCATTTACCTCCTCCAGCCCCTACACTCATCCCTAACTCTGTTACCTCCTCCAGCCCCTACAACACTCCCTATATCTGCAACATCCTCCAGCCCTTGCACCCCTCCATAACTCTGTAACATCCTGTAGCCCCGACAGCTCTCCCTATCTCATTTACCTCCTCCAGCCCCTACACCCATCCCTAACTCTGTTACCTCCTCCAGCCCCTACAACACTTCCTACCTCTGTAACCTCCACCAGCCCCTACAACCCTCCCCATCTATGTAACCTCCTTCAGCCATTACAACCCACCCTATCGCTGTAACCTCCTCTAGCTCCTACACCCATCCCTAACTCTGTTATCTCCTCCAGCCCCTACAGCTCTCCCTATCTCTGTTACCTCCTCTAGCCCCTACACCCGTCCCTATCACTGTAAACTCCTTCAGCCGCTAGACCCCTCCCCATCTCTGTAACCTGCTTTAGCTCCTGCAGACCTCCCTTTCTCTGTTACCTCCCCCAACCCCTACAGCTCTCTCTATCTCTGTTACCAGCTCCAGACCCTTCAACCCTCCCTATCTCTGTAATCTCCTCCAGTGCCTACAACCCTCCATATCTCTGTTACCTCCTCCAGCCCCTACAACCCTCCCTAACTCTGTAACCTCCTCCAGCCGCTAGACCCCTCCCTATATCTGTAAACTCTACCAGCCTCTACAACCCTCCCTATCTCTGTTACCTCCCCCAGCCCCTCCAGCCCTCCCTATCTCTGTAACCACCTCCAGCCTCTACACCCCTCCCTATCCCTGTAACCTCTTCCTAGTCCCTAAAACCCTCCCTATCTCAGTAACCTCCTCCAGCCTCTACACCCATCCCTATCTCTGTAATCTCTTCCAGCCCCTGCAACCCTCCCTATCTCTGTAACCTCTTCCAGCTCCGACAACACTCCCTATCTCTGTTATCTCCTCCAGGCCCTGCACCCATCCCTATCTCTGTAACGTCTTCCAGCCCCTACAACCCACCCTATCACTGTTACCTCCTCCAGCCCCTACAGCACTCCCTAACTCTGTAACCTCTTCCTGCCCCTAAACCCCTCCCTATATCTGTAAACTCTACCAGCCCCTACAAGACTCCCTATCTCTGTTACCTCCTCCAGCCACTACAGCACTCCCTTTCTCTATTACCTCCTCCAGTCACTACAACCCTCCCTATCTCTGTAACCTCCTCCAGCCACTACAACCCTCCCTATCTCTTTAACCTCCTCCAACCCCTACACCCCACCCTATCTCTGTAACCTCCTCCAGCCCCTGCAACCCTCCCTATCTCTGTAACCTCTTCCAGCTCCGACAACACTCCCTATCACTGTTATCTCCTCCAGGCCCTGCACCCATCCCTATCTCTGTAACGTCTTCCAGCCCCTACAACCCTCCCTATTACTGTTACCTCCTCCAGCCCCTACAGCACTCCCTAACTCTGTAACCTCATCCTTCCCCTAAAGCCCTCCCTATACCTGTAAACTCTACCAGCCCCTACAAGACTCCCTATCTCTGTTACCTCCTCCAGCCCCAACAGCACTCCCTATCTCTATTACCTCCTCCAGCCACGACAGCCCTCCCTATCTCTGTAACCTCCTCCAGCCACTACAACCCTCCCTATCTCTGTAACCTCCTCCAGCCCCTGCACCCCACCCTATCTCTGTAACTTCCTCCATCCCCTACAACCCTCCCTAACTCTGTAACCTCATCCTGCCCCTAAATCCCTCCCTATATCTGTAAACTCTACCAGCCCCTACAAGACTCCCTATCTCTGTAACCTCCTCCAGCCACTACAACCCTCCCTATCTCTGTAACCTCCTCCAACCACTACACCCCACCCTATCTCTGTAACCTCCTCCAGCCCCTCCAACCTTCCCTTTCTCTGTTACCTCCTCCAGCCCCTAAAGCCCTCCCTATACCTGTAAACTCTACCAGCCCCTACAGCCCTCCCTATCTCTGTTACCTCCTCCAGCCCCCACAGCACTCCCTATCTCTATTACCTCCTCCAGCCACGACAGCCCTCCCTATCTCTGTAACCTCCTCCAGCCACTACAACCCTCCCTATCTCTGTAACCTCCTCCAGCCCCTGCACCCCACCCTATCTCTGTAACTTCCTCCAGCCCCTACAACCCTCCCTAACTCTGTAACCTCCTCCAGCCCCGACAACCCTCCCTATCTCTGTAACCTCCTCCAGCCCCTAAACCCCTCCCTATATCTGTAAACTCTACCAGCCCCTACAGCCCTCCCTATCTCTGTTACCTCCCCCAGCCCCTACAGCTCTCCCTATCTCTGATAACTCTACCAGCCCCAACAACCCTCCCTAACTCTATAGCCTCCTCCAGCCTCTACAACCCACCCTATCTCTGAAACCTCTTGCAACCCTGATAACCCTCCCTATCTCTGTAACCTCTTCCAACCTCGATTCCCCTTGCTATCTCTGTAACATCTTCCAGCCGCTACAACCCTCCCTATCTCTGTTACCACCTCCAGCCCCTACAGCCCTCCCTATCACTGTAAACTCCAGCCTCCACACTCCTCCCTATCCCTGTAACCTCTTCCTAGTCCCTAAAACCCGTCCTATCTCAGTAACATCCTCCAGCCTCTACACCCACCCCTATCTCTGTAATCTCTTCCAGCCCCTACAACCCTCCATATCTCTGTAACCTCCTCCATCCCCTAAAGCCCCCTATCTCTGTAACCTCTTCCAGCCCCGACACCACTCCCTATCTCTGTTATCTCCTCCAGCCCCTGCACCCCTCCCTATCTCTGTAACGTCTTCCAGCCCCTACAAACCTCCCTATCTCTGTTACCTCCTCCAGTCCCTAACGCACTCCCTATCTCTATTACCTCCTCCAGCCACTACACCCCACCCCATCTCTGTAACTTCCTCCAGCCCCTACAACCCTCCCAAACTCTGTAACCTCCTCCAGCCCCTACAATCCTCCCTATCTCTGTTACCTCCTCCAGCCCCTAATCCCCTCCCTATATCTGTAAACTCTACCAGCCCCTACAACACTCCCTATCTCTGTTACCTCCTCCAGCCCCATCAGCACTCCCTATCTCTATTACTTCCTCCAGTCACTACAACCCTCCCTATCTCTGTAACCTCCTCCAGCCACCACAACCCTCCCTATCTCTGTAACCTCCTCCAGCCCCTACAACCCTCCCTATCTCTGTTACCTCCCCCAGTCCCTACAGCTCTCCCTAGCTCTGTAACTCAACCAGCCCCTACAACCCTCCCTATCTCTGTAACCTCTTTAGCCCCTGCAACCCTCAGTGGCTCAGTGGCGAGCACCGCAGCCTCACAGCTCCAGCGACCCGGGTTCAATGCTGGGTACTGCCTGTGTGGAGTTTGCAATTTCTCTCTGTGTCCATTTGGGTTTCCTCCGGGTGCTCTGGTTTCCTGCCACGTGCCAAAGACTTGCAGGGTGATAAGTAAATTGGCCATTATGTATTGCCCCTAGTATAGGTAGGTGCAGGTGGGGATGTGGTAGGAATATGGAATTAGTGTAGGGTTAGTATAAATGGGTGGTTGATGGTCGGCACAGATTCGGTGGGCCGAAGGGCCTGTTTCAGTGCTGTATAACTAAATTGAATCCTCCCTATTTCTGTTACATCCTCCAGCCTCTACAACCCTCCCTATCTCTGTAACCCCCTCCAGCCCCTGCAACACTCCTTATCTCTGTAACCTCTTCCAGCCCCGATAACCCTCCCTATCTCTGTTCTGTTATCACATCCTTTATAATAGTCTCCAGCATTTTCCCCACTACTGATGTAAGGCTAACTGGTCTGTAATTCCCTGTTTTTTCCCCTCCCTCCTTTCTTTTACAGAGTCTACAACAAACTGTCGAAGTTGTGGTGAAGGAGAATGAACGCTGGGGTAAACACACGCCCACCGCTCGCCACAACCCCCCCCCCCACCCCACCCCACCCCGCTTCCATCCCCACCGTTCCTAACACTCATGTTTTGCTCTCCCACAGAGGCAGACCAAGAGGTTAACCATCCCACTGTGACCGTTTTTGAGCTGTCGGATGAAGAAATCAGGGCCCCTATGAAAGCCACTATTGTCTGCCTGGCCAGTGGCTTCTTCTCGGACTACGTTAAGTTCTCCTGGGCGGGGGGCAACGAGGAGATCGAGACGAAGGATGTGCTGACTGACAGGCAGGTAAAGGATGATGCAGGCCGCTACAGCGTGGACCAGTAGGGTGAGGGTTCTCATGGCCGAATGGGGCCCGCAAGCAGTATTCCTGCAAAGTGACCCATTACAGTAAAGCCAGCGCAGAGATTTCTCAAGATGCCAAGATCAGCAGTAAGGCAGGTGAGTGTCTGCAATGCCTGGAATCACCTCCGCTCCACCCGAGCCCAAAGCAAGGAAGCTATACTGAACCTTTATCAATGCAGCCTTGAGGGAGGATGTGAAGGCGTTAGAGAGGGTGCACAAAATATTCACGGCAATGGTTCCAGGGATGAGGGAATTCATAGCTTGGGGAAGTCTACATAATAGGTGAGACTGAAGAACACAGGAAGAGGCCGAGGCCATTCAGCCGTTCAAGCTTGTTCCACCATTCTGTTATATAAATCTAAATCTCTACCATTACTCTATTTTACGCCTCGGTTCAGTAACCATCAATAACCTTATGTTCACCCAAATGGTTAGCACTCAGAGACAGACATGAGGGAGAAAGAGAGAGAGACAGAGAGAGAGACCGAGAACGAGATAGATTGAGAGAGAGAGAAATAGAGAAAGAGACAGACAGAAAGAGAAAGAGACAGACAGACAGACAGAGAGATAGAGACAGAGAGAGATACAGTGACAGACACACGGAGAAAGAGACAGAGAGAGAGAGACAGAGAAAGAGATGGAGAGAAAAACAGAGAGAAACAGAGAGAGAGAAACAGAGAAAGAGACAGAGAGAAAGAGAGAGACACACAGATACAAAGAGAGAGGGAGAGAAAGAAATAGAGAAAGAGGCAGACAGAAAGAAAAAGAGAGAGACAGACAGAGAGATAGAGACAGAGAGAGACACAGAGACAGACATACACAGAGATAGAGAGAGACAGACAGACAGAGAAAGAGAGACAGAGAGAGAGACAGAGAGAGAGAAACAAAAAGAGAGACAGAGAGACAAGGAGAGAGAGAGAGAGACAGAGACAGGAAGAGAGGCAGAGACAGATGAGTGACAGATCGAGAGAAGCAGAGACAACGGGAAAGACAGCAACAGGGAATGAGAGAGAGAGAGAGGCAGAGAGAGACAGAAGCACAGAGACAGAAACAGAGACAGAGAGAAAAGGAGAGAAAGAGAGAGACAGAGAGAGTGAGAGAGAGACATGCAGAGAGAAACACATGGTCAAAGAGAGAGAGACTGAGAGAGAGACAGAGAGAGAGAGACAGGAAATGAAAGAGAGGGACAGAGAGAGAGAGGCAGAGAGACAGTGGGAAAGACAGAGACAGTGAGAGGGAGAAGCAGAGACAGAGACCGAGAGACACACAGAGAGACAGGGAAACAGAGACAGAGAGAAAATGAGAGAAATAGAAAGAGAGAAAGAGACAGAGAGAGACACACAGAGAAACAGAAAGACAGAGACAGAGACAGAGAGAAAAGGAGAGAAATATAGAGAGATAGAGAGAGACAGAGACAGAGAGAGAGACTGAGAGTGAGACAGGAAGAGAAACAGAGACAGAGAGTGGTGACAGAGACAAAGAGAGACACACAGATAGACATGAAAACAGAGACAGAGAGAAAAGGAGAAAGAGAGACAGACAGACAGACAGAGAGCGTAAGACAGACAGCGAAAGACAGGCAGAGACAGTGAGAGAGACACAGACCGAGAGAAAGAGAAACAGAGAGAGGCAGAGAGACAGCGCGAAAGACAGAGAGAGAGAGAGAAAGAGATTGAGAGAGACAGAGAGAGAGACGTGATAGAGAGACAGAGAGAGACAGTGACAGAGAGACAGAAACAGAGAGAAAGAGAGGCAGAGACAGGGAAAGCCAGAGACAGAAAGACAGAGAGACAGAGAGAAAGAGAGAAAGATAGATAGATAGAGAGAGAAACAGACAGACAGAGAAAGAGATACAGAGAGAGAGAGACCGAGACAGAGAGAGAGAAACAAAGAGAGAGACAGAGAGACAAGGAGAGAGAGAGAGACAGGAAGAGAGATAGAGACAAATGTGTGACAGATCGAGAGAGGCAGAGACAACAGGAAAGACAGAGACAGTGAATGAGAGAGAGAGAGGCAGACAGAGACAGAAACAGAGAGACAGAAACAGAGAGAAAAGGAGAGAAAGAGAGAGACAGAAACAGAGAGAGACACATGGTCAAAGAGAGACAGACTGAGAGAGAGACAGAGAGAGAGAGAGACAGGAAAGGAAAGAGAGAGGCAGAGAGACAGTGGGAAAGACAGAGACAGGGAGAGAGAGAAGCAGAGACAGAGACAGAGAGACACACAGAGAAATAGAAAAACAGAGACAGAGACAGACAGAAAAGGAGAGAAATAAAGTGAGATAGACAGAGACAGAGACGGAGACAGAGAGAAAGAGAGACACGGACAGAGAGATAGAGAGAAAGACAGAGACAGAGGGAGAGACACATACACAGAGAAATAGAGATAGAGAGAGAGACTGAAAGAGAGACAGGAAGAGAAATAGAGACAGAGAGATTGACAGAGGCAGAGAGAGACACACAGATAGACATGGAAACAGAGACAGAGAGAAAAGGAGAAAGAGAGACAGACAGACAGACAGAGTAAGACAGACAGAGAAAGACAGGCAGAGACAGTGAGAGAGACACAGAACGAGAGAAAGAGAGAAAGACAGAGACAGAGAGAGGCAGAGAGACAGCGCGAAAGACAGAGAGAAAGAGAGAAAGCGATTGAGAGAGACAGAGAGAGACGAGATAGAGAGACAGAGATAGACAGTGACAGAGAGACAGAAACAGAGAGAAAGAGAGGCAGAGACAGGGAAAGCCAGAGACAGAAAGACAGAGAGACAGAGCGAAAGAGAGACTAAGAGAGAGAGAAACAAAGAGAGAGACAGAGAGACAAGGGGAGAGAGAGAGACAGAGACAGGAAGAGAGATAGAGACAAATGTGTGACAGATCGAGAGAGGCAGAGACAACGGGAAAGACAGAGACAGTGAATGAGAGAGAGTGAGGCAGAAAGAGACAGAAACAGAGAGACAGAAACAGAGACAGAGAGAAAAGGAGAGAAAGAGAGAGACACATGCAGAGAGAGACACATGGTCAAAGGGAGAGAGACTGAGAGAGAGACAGAGAGAGAGAGAGAGAGACAGGAAAGGAAAGAAAGAGACAGAGAGAGAGGCAGAGAGACAGTGGGAAAGACAGAGACAGTGAGAGAGAGAAGCAGAGACAGAGACAGAGAGAAACAGAGAGACAGAAACACAGACAGAGAGAACAGGAGAGATAGAGAGAGACACATAAAGAGAGAGACTCATGGTCAAAGAGAGAGCGACTGAGAGAGAGACACTGAGTGAGAGAGAGACAGGATAGGCAGGAGAGAGAAAGAGAGAGAGGCAGAAAGACAGTGCGAAAGACAGAGACAGTGAGAGAGAGAAGCAGAGACAGAGACAGAGAGACACACATAGAGACAGGGAAACAGAGACAGAGAGAAAATGAGAGAAATAGAGAGAGACAGAGAGAGACAGAGAGAGACACACAGAGAAGCAGAAAGACAGAGACAGAGACAGAGAGAAAAGGAGAGAAATAAAGAGAGATAGAGAGAGACAGAGACAGAGACAGAGAGAAAGAAAGAAACCGACAGAGAGAAAGAGAGAAAGACAGAGAGAGAGACACACACACAAAGAGAAACAGAGACAGAGAGAGAGACTGAGACAGAGAGAGACACACAGAGAGACATGCAAACTGAGACAGAGAGAAAAGGAGAAAGAGAGACAGACAGACAGACAGACAGAGAAAGACAGACAGAGAAAGACATGCAGAGACAGTGAGAGAGACACAGACCGAGAGAAAGAGAGACAGAGAGTGGCAGGGAGACAGTGGGAAAGACAGAGAGAAAGAAAGAGATTGAGAGATTCAGAGAGAAACGAGATAGAGAGACAGAGAGAGACAGTGACAGAGAGACGGAAACAAAGTGATTGAGAGGCAGAGACAGGGAGAGCCAGAGACAGAAAGACAGAGAGACAGAGAGACAGAGAGACAGAGAGAAAGAGAGAAAGATAGATTGTTAGATAGAGATAGAGATAGAGAGAGAGAGAGAGAGACGGGAAGAGAAAGAGACGGAGAGAGAGACACACACACACATACACACAGAGACAGAACGAGAGAGAGGCAGAAAGACAGCGGGAAAGTGAGTGAGTGAGAGAGACAGAGACAGTGAGTCAGAGACAGAGAGACACACTGAGAGGCAGAGAAACGGAGACAGTGAGAAAAGGAGAGAAAGGAAGAGAGAGAGAGATAGAGAACGAGAGACAGAGACACAGAGAGAGTTAGACACAAACAGAGAGAAAGACAGAGACACAGAGTGGCAGAGAGACAGAGGGAAAGACAGCGACAGAGAGAGAGAGACAGAGATTGAGAGAGACAGACAGAAAGAGAGACAGGGAGACAGAAACAGAGAGAAAAAGAGAGATAGACAGAGAGAGACAGACAGACAGAGACAAAGACAGAGAGACAGACACAGAGAGAGAGGGAGAGAGGGAGAGCGAAGAGAAGCAAAAGAGAGGCAGAGAGAGAGAGAGCGACAGAGAGAGAGAGAGAGGCACTGAGACAGCGGGAAAGACAGAGACAGTGAGAAAGAGAGACAGAAAGAAACAGAGATAGAGACAGGCAGAGAAAGAGGGACAGAGACAGAGAGACAGAGATAAAAGGGGTAAGACAGAGATGGAGATAAGAAGAGAATGAGAGACAGAGAGAGACACACAGAGACAGAGAGAGAGAGAGGTAGAAAGAAAGAAATCGAGAAAGGGACAGCCAGAAATAGAGACAGACAGAGACAGAGACAAGGCGAGAAAGAGAGACAGAGCTAGAGTGTGCCATAGTGAGAGAGGCAGAGAGAGAGACAGAGAGAAAGAGAAAAACAGAGACACAGCGAGAGACAGGAAGAGAAAGAGAGACCGAAAGAGAGAGAGAGACAGTCAGAGAGAAAGAGTCAGATAGATAGAGATAGAGAGAGACTAGGAGAGAGAGAAAGAGAGACAGAGACAGACAGAGAGAAACACAGGGACAGAGAGAGAGACGGGGTGGGGGTGAGAGAGGAGAGAGAGACAGGGAGAGAAAGAGAGACAGAAGCCTGGATGCAATGCACAAATCTCAGAGTGAAGAAGTTTCTCCCACTTTATGTTCTTGGTGTGATATGAAAACTGTGTTTTATGCACAAATAATTGAAGTTATTTTTCTCTTTTAAATTTCTTGCCGGCCTATGTGAAGGGAAAGGTGAGGACTTCCAATATTTTATCTGTTTGCTATGATCTCTCTCTCTCTCTCTCTCTCTCTCTCTCTCTCTCTCTCTCTCTCTCTCTCTCTCTCTCTCTCTCTCTCTCTCTCTCTCTCTCTCTCTCTCATCTCTCTCTCTCTCTCTCTCTCTCTCTCTCTCTCTCTCTCTCTCTCTCTCTCTCTCTCTCTCTCTCACAACACACTCACGGAATGTACATAATGATTAAGTTGGATTTTAGGGCGTGACTATGGTCTTTCTTGTCTGTCTTTCAGTGGAAGTGGATACAGAGGCAACAGATTGTGGCAAGAGCTACTTACACTTCACTCATCTCCAAGAGCTTCCTGCATATGGCAGTGATCACCATCGTGCTGATCAAGGGGAAGGTATGAGAATTACCAGGAAACTTTGCTGAAGTGTAAAACGGACCCACTTCTCTATTCTGTAAACTTCAATCCTCTCCAGGTTTTAGGCCTCAGTGAGGCACATTCCCCAGACATAGGTGAATCACTGAACCCAGTCCATGTCACTGTGCATGTGAATCGACAGTGAAACCACACTATTCGCACCACTGTCTCGACTGCAATCCATCTAGATCCTGCACCAAGGGGTCCTGAATCGCCCCTACCCTCTCACATGAGGACAGAATGAGCGATAGAGAAGGATAATGAGAGAGATGTACCTATAGAGTAATAGAGAGAGTGTGAGGGGTGGAGGGACAGAGAGCGAGAAAGAAAAAGACAGAGAGAGATATACAGAAAGAGAGACAAAGAGCAAGAGTGACAAAACCAGTGAGGAAATGCTGAGACAGTTGGAGACAGTGAGAGAAAAGGGATAGCTAAGGATAAGTTGTGTGTGTGAGAGAGAGTAAGAGATAAAAAGAGAGAGAGATGGATAAACATAGAGTGACAGATACAGAGAGATAGAGAGAGAGTCTGGGGAGATAAAATGAGAGAGAAAGGCAATTCGACAGAAATAAAGTGAAATTGAGATACGAGGGATAAACAGAGAGAGAGTGTGTCTGTATTACATACATTAAAAAGAAACAGTTTTGGGCAATGAAAGAGAGACAGGGTGAGAAAGGAAGATTGAGGCAGACAGAGAGAGGAAGAGAAAGAGAGAGAGAGAGAAGCATTTAAGGGAAAGACAGACAGACACAGAGACACAGAGAGAGGGAGACAGGAACAGACAGAGAGAGAACCTAAGAGAGAGAAATAGACAGAGAGAACATGCGGGAGAGACGGTGATAGTGGGAGAGACAGGAAGAGAGAGGGAGAGAGAGGAGAGTACAAAGGAGAGGCAGAGTGACACAGAGACACAGACAGAGAAAGGAACACATAGACAAAAAGAAAGAAAGCGAGAGACAGAGAGAGAAAGAGAGAGAGAGAGAGAGAGAGAGAGAGGGGAGCGTTTAAGGGAGACAGAGAGAGAGCCCTACTCCCCCACCCTTTCCTCATCACCTTGCAAAATTTACTCTTTCAAGTCTTAATCCAATTGTCTACTTTTTCAGGCATTGCTTTCCAGATGACAGCAACGCTCTGAGTTTAAGAAAAACTCACCCTTTCCTCTGGATCTTTTTAAATGCCATGAAATGTGTTTCCACTGACTCGAAATCCTTCCCAGGGCATTGTGTAAGAAATATTCCATGACTGACTCAATCTTTTTCCTTCCTTTTTTTCCCCTTCCAGATTTCGGGAAAGTTGACGAAAAGTTTCGATTAACTAAGCCGGGGCCAAAAACTCTGCAACAGGGCACTCGTCACAACATATCCTGAAAAAATATAGGAAAGGAGGAGGAGGCTATTGGGTCATATCCCTATCATTGATATGTTGTCATTTTCTATTGGTTAATAACAGTTTGGCAACTGGCAAAACCCATTAGGTCTTTTAGAGGATTTGGATTATAACATAATTAAAATTTATGTCTCAATTTCTATTCAATTCATTTAACCACTTGTCAGCTGGTTAGCTGAGCTGGTTAAGCTACTTTAACTAGTTGAGATGTCTCCTGTCCATCTTTGACCCGTTTGCACACTGAGCTTTATTTCTTTAAGTTGAGCTTCTTCATGATGCACCCTTCTCTCTCTTGTGACATCAAGCAGGCTAATAGAAAGATCTGTGGAAATGATACGCTGTGGTTTTAACTCTGCTTTTCGCACCTTTACACAACATTTCACCAGGCATTGCAGTTCGCCAGCTCGCAGGAGAAAATACAAAACAGATACTGAGCTGAAAACAACATGAGAAACACACAGCAGGAACAGAGTCGAAAGGGGCTCCTGAGGATGGGAGGAAATAACACGGCGGGCACATCAGCATTTTGGAGGAGTTTAGGATGGAGGGTCAATAGGGAATGTTAACAAGGGATGCTGGGTGGGTGCCCAGCACAGCTTTTTGTTTGACCGACTGGCTTGCCCAGTCATTTCAGAGTCAGCCACATTGTTGCAGGAATGGAGTCACCTTTTAGGCCAGGCCGGTTAAAGATGACAGATTTCCTACTCTCAGTGAGAGATGGGTTTTTCAGGCAATCCAGTAGTTTCATGCTCACCATGACTGAGACCAGCTTTTTATCATTTTTTAAATTCGTTCATAGGATGTGGGCGTCGCTGGCCAGGCCAGCATTTATTGCCCATCTCTAATTGCCCTTGAGAAGGTGGTGGTGAGCTGCCTTCTTGAACCACTGCAGTCCATGTGTGGTAGTTACATCCACAGTGCTGTTAGGAAGGGAGTTCCAGGATTTTGACCCAGCGACAGTGAAGGAACGGCGATATAGTTCCAAGTCAGGATGGTGTGTGACTTGGAGGGGAGCTTGCAGGTGGTGGTGTCCCGATGCATCTGCTGCCCTTGTCATTCTAGTTGGTAGAGGTCGCGAGTTTGGAAGGTGCTGTCTAAGGAGACTTTGTGCATTGCTACAGTGCATCTTGTAGATGGTACACACTGCTGCCACTGTGTGTCGGTGGTGGAGGGAGTGAATGTTTATCTAACTAAGTGAACTTACATTATCCACCTTGCTGGGATTCGAATTCACGTCACCAAGTTATTAGCCCAGGCCTTTAGATTACTAGCCCAGTAACGTAACACTTTGCGACCTTACACTTCAACCTTCTTTTGAGCCTCAGTCCTAGGAGTGCAAAATACAAATGTGGGCGTGTTTCTACGTGTGATTCACTCACTGTTAAACCCACACACCAGCCTGTTTTTCTTTCTTAAGCTGTTTAAACGTTTGCAGCTGCACTCTGATAACCGCACATCCTGACTGCGTGTTTCCTGTCTCTGTGTCTCTCTGTATAATTCGATTCTGCTGCTGTGTTGTTCTGACAAAGTCTTTCCACAAAAACACATGGAAAGAAAGCAGGACAGAGAAATTTGCAGGTAGTTAGGGCGACGAATTGAATTAACAGGGGAGATAGGAGGAGTTGCACGAGCTGGGTTGATCTTGCAGAGAGCTGGAATTGACTCGATGGGCCAAATGGCCTCCTTCTGTACTGTAACCAGTCTCTGATTCTATGATAGATTCCCTGTGGTCGGAGAATCTGAAAATATATTTGATCAGTCAATCAAGTGTGAAGGAAATGCAACACCCAACATGTTTACATTGCTGACTCTTTATTCCCTCAGGTATAGAAGATTAAACGGTGATCTGACTGAGGTGTTTAAAATGACTGAATGTGTTGATAGAACAGATAGAGATAAACTATATCCTGTTGTTGGGGGCGGGGCACGGGGGCAGAACAAGTTGGTTTAAACCCAAACATCGAGCCAGGCTATTCAGGAGTGATGTCAGGAAGCATTTCTTCACACAAAGGGGCGTGGAAATCTGTTTCCTGTGTGCAGATTAGTGTTTGTAAGGTCAATAAAATTTTGCACGAATGGTGTGGTAGTGATTCCTTTAGAAGAACAACACTTCATCTTTAAGACAAGCAGTTAAACTATAAATGCATGTGCCAGAGCAGCATTTACCCCCACATCACGGTATTGTTTTTCATTACACCTCTGTTCATTATCAGAATGTCTATTGCACCATCTCTCTTTCTCTCTCTCTCTGTCTCTCTGTTTCTCTGAATCTATCTATCTATCTATCTATCTATCTATCTATCTATCTATCTATCTATCTATCTATCTGTCTGTCTATCTATCTTTCTGTCTGTCTGTCTATCTATCTATCTGTCTCCCTACCTATCTGTCTGTCTATGGCTATCTAATTATCTGTCTGTCTACCTATTTCACTCTCTATATAGAATCTTTATCCATCAATATTTATCTACAAATCTATCTGTTGATCCCTCTGTCTATCTATTCTCTAAACCACCTGTAGAACTCCCAATTCATTTCTTTCACTCTCTCTATCCAGTTATTTATCTATCTGTCTAGCCATCTCTCTATCAATCTGTCTATCTATTTCTCTATCTATTGATCCCTTTATCCAACTGTATCTCTATCTATCTTATATGCCTATATATATATCTGTACCTGCATTGCTCGATCTTTCTATTTAGTTCTCTATCATTATCTACCCACATATCACTCTATCTATCTATTGCTCTCTCCATCCATCACTTTCTTTCTTTATATCCAACTATCTACCTATCCATTTATTCCAACAGTTCATCTATCCATTTATTCATAACTTTCTTTAACTAACTATTTACCCATCACTCTGTCTATCTATTGATACCTCTATCCATCTATTTCGTTATATCCATCTATCTCTTCATCTCGATTTCTCTCCCTGTATCTCCCTCTCGATCTATTGATATCTCTATCTATTGACTTTTCTGTCCATCTATATCTCCTATATGTCTATATAGGTCTATATGATCTGATATGATATGCCTATATATGTCTCTAGAGATCGATCTTTCTATCTAACGCCCTATCTCTCTATTTGTATCTATCTATCTACCACTTTATCAATTGATGTCTCCATACAACTCTCTTTATATCTATCAATAGCTTTCTATATTTATATCTATCTATCAATCCCTTTCTACCTATCAGTCAATCCTTGTCTATCTATCCATCTAACTCTCTATCCGTCTATCCATCTATCTATCTATTTTTCTGTGCACCAGATTGACATTGGACTCTCATTGACAGGACCTGCATATAAGATCACAGACAGCAGGTGGCAGCAGAGATCAACATTTCATCCAATTCCATCATCCTGAGCTCCAGTGAGAAAGACAGGATGGAGGAAGGACAGGGGGCAGGAAAAAAGAAAGTTTGTTTGGGTGAAAAAGGGGGAAAAAAGAGATTGAAAGAACGTGACGAGAAAAGAGAGAAGAACTGCAAGAGAAATCCAAGGAAGGAGAAGAGTTTCGGAAAAAGGGGGCGGGAAGGAATGAGAAAGTAGAGAAAGAAAAAGAGAAGGGAAAGAAAATGGAGAGAAGAAATCAGAACAAGAAAGAAAGACAGAGAGGAAGAGAGATAGAGAGAAAGAAAGATAAACAATGAAGGAGAGGAGTAGATTGAAAGGAATGACAAAAGATAGAAAATTGGTCGATACAATAACAGAAAGTTTGATTGGATGAAATAAAAAAATTGATGGAAGAGAAGAATTAAAGAAAGGATAAAAGAATGATGGGGAGGAAGAAAGATAATTAAAATAAGGAACTGAAGACTGAAAGCATAACTAAATGAATGATATAAAAATGCTGAAGAAGGAAATTCAGCTGCAATAGGCATCACAGACTTTGCTGCACTGACCCAGCAGCCACATTTCCTCTGCATGGAGGGGGCAGGTGCACGGGGCCCAGAGACAGCGTCTCACCCAGTAGGAAATGAGACAAACATGGGCTCAATCTGCCAGCCTCTGAGCGGAGAGCACAGCAACAATAACAGGTGGCACTTTCCGTTAAACCACAGGGTGAAACTCGGGCGCAATGACCTACTTTACAAACCGTGCAGCGCGCCTGCATGCAGAAAGCTGAGCTGCACCATTTGAAAGTTCACATCCCACGGCCTCCGTTTGATATCTTTCCGTGCAGCTGCACAATGTTATATTCCAGCTCCAGTCTTGTTTTGAGTTAATATTTTCCGGAGGAAATGACACTGTAACCGAATTTTAAAGTCACAGCTCATTATCGCTCCGGTTCACTCAAGCAGACAATCACTTTAACAAGCCAAATCTTTACCCACATACAGTATGTAAGATTTCAGTGAACGTTTGGCCGACTCTGCTCTGTCTCATTGATATTTTCCAGTGTTACTGCTGAAATTTTGCATTTAGGGTTGTTTTTTTTTATATATGGAGAATTGGAACGGGGAGTGAGCAAGTACTGGGAAAAAAGGGGAAGGGATGTGATTCGAGACCAGATTGTGTGTGTGAGAGAAAGAGCTAGGGAGAGCTGGGGAGAGAGACAAAGAGAGAGAGAGGGTGAGGGGAAGAGGGGGCAAGGGAGCGAGAGAGAGAGATAAACAAACAGAGGGGGCAAGATATGGAGAGAGAGAAAGACAGAGGGAAAGAGAGGGGAAGGGATGGAGAGAGAGAAAGACAGAGGGAAAGAGAAGGGAAGCGATGGAGAGAGAGAAAGACAGAGGGAAAGAGAGGGGAAGGGATGGAGAGAGACAAATAGACAGACAGGATAGAATATGGAGAGAAAGACAGGCAGCGAGAGAGAGAGAGAGAGGGTTACAGAGAGACAGAAAGGCAGACAATGAAAAATACTGAGGAGACAGCAACTTGGAAAACGGTAAGCGAGGTGATAGAGAGGGAGGGGGAGGGGAGAGAGAGAGACAAACGTGGTGAGTGATGGGGAATTAAGCAGGCAGCGCACAGGAAGAGGGAGAAATGAGATAGAAAGGAAAAGATGTAGGGGAATGGCTGTATAAGAGATACAGAGAGAAAGAAGGGATAAATGAAAGATACAGGGAGAGAAAAATAGAAAGAGAGAGGGAGAATGATAGTGGGGAATAGAAAAGGAGAGAAAGATGCAGGGCATAGAGAAAGGCAGGGGACGTATAGAGACAGAGAACTGGTGAGATAGAGAGACCAGGAGCTAGAATAGTGGGTAGATAGAGCTGACAAAAAAGAGTTTCCGATTACCAAAAATGCAACGCTTGTAGCCTTCTAAAGCTGGTTTAAAGATTGACTCGATATCTACGTACATCAATCAGCCTGATAATGAAGGTATCTTTCAATGTCTGTAGCCAGTGAGAATGTGTTCATATTCCTGAGATGCAGGTCAGTGTGCACTGTTAGCCATCAGGAAAGAATGAACAGGCTGGGACACTTTTCTGTTGAATGAAGAAAGCTGAGGGGTGACCTGATAGACGTCTTTAGGCTTACGAAGGGGTTTGATAGGGGAGATGGGGCCATAAATATAAGACACATCACTATTGAATCCAATCAGGAGAGACTTCTTTACCCAGAGAGTGGTGGGAATGTGGAACTCGCTACCACTGTAAGAAGAATAGCATCGATGCCTTTAAGGGGAAGTTGGGAAAGCACTTGAAAGAGAACGGAATGGAAGGAGATGTGCTGAGGTGAGATGAAGCGTGGGTGGGAGGAGGCTCATGTGGAGCTGAAACACTGGCATGGACCAGACGGGCTGAATGGCCTGTTTCTGTGCTGAAATCTCTATGGAGCTGGGGTGCAGTTCAGACAAGGTCTCACTGAATGGCAGAACAGATGCGAGGATCAAAATGGCTCCCCTCTTGTTCCTCGGTTTCTATGAACACAGCCTGGGTCTGGTGCAGTTAAACACAGAGGTGACTGGCTCGATCCCTCCCCAACAGCATTCCTCAGTAACCCCATAGGGCAGAAGGGAGACAGCAGCCACCTGTCATTACCCATCTCCCACGTGGACAATCCCTTGGCGACTGTGAGCGCCATTGCCCGCTCAGAGCAAACCATTTACAAAGGAGGGGTGCAGCGTCCTGGGTGCCAAAGCCGGGGATGAAATTGCCCAAATCTAGAACAGTCTGGTAAAGCACTCATCGGTGAAATTGCTTGGAAGGACAGCATTGTGGTAGGAATGGGCTGGGCTCATAATCCCAAGATATGAGTTCAAATCCCATCATGGTCGCTGGGGAATTTCAAATCAGCTAATTAGCTCAAAATGTGCAATAAATAGCTAACATCAGCAATGGCGACCTTGAAACTGCGAGAGATTTGTATCAAACTCCATCTGGTTAACTCATGTTCTTTTGGGGTAGAAATCTGCAGCCGTTACCCGGCCTGGCCTACATGCAACTCCAGACCCACAGCAATGTGGTTGACTCATAACCGCTCTCTGAAATGGCCTAGAAAGACATTCATTTGTATTCAGGAAAGTAGTTCATCGACACCTTCTCAGTGGCTGTCAGGGATGGGTTACACATAGCAACAGGGAAACAGGAGACTATTTAGCCCACTCGAAGCTGCCACGTAGAGCGAGGAAGCGATTCTGCCCTCTCATGCTGTTGCATAGAATTGGGTGGAGGAGGTCATTCAAACCAGGAGAGCCTGTTGCATTGCAACAGGAGGAGTCCAATTCAGCCCCTCGAGCCTATTACATAGGCATAGTGTGAGGAGTCCATTAAACCCCGGCACATGTTCCGCCATTCAATTAGATCATGGAAGATCTGCACACCAACCCCATTTCCCCATCTTTGCTCAATATCCCTTGATCCCGTTACCCAATAAAATTAATCTAATGTCTACCTGCATATTTTAATGTTGTTTGGAAATGTTGTGCCAAGCGCGTGGGGTAAAAATGAAATAATAGTGGAGAGAAACGGTTTTCTTTGTCGAAATATTCTATTTATTTCTTAACCAGTGAACAAGAAAAGAAAAAAAAATGTAGAAGATCACAAGCGAGCTGTCGATACTGGATCCACTGAGAACCCCACGACAAATAATGGACAATTATGAGCGCATTTTCCATCTGCAATCGATGAGGTGTCTGATACAAATAGTAATAACATTTCTGCATTAACAGAAAAGGGAAAAAAGACATTAATAGTTGCACTAAACAGAACTTGAAGTTACAATTTGTTTACTACTGCTTAATATTATACACAGCTTTACGAGAATTGCACGGAATGAGGGACTTAAGTTTCATGGAGAGATCAGCAAAGCTGGAATTGATCGCCTTGGCATTAACAACTGGCTTTTTCAAAGAGCTAGCACTTGCACGATGGGCCAAGTGGCCTCCTTTCGTCCTGTAAGGTTGTATGTTTCTTTATAACATTTCAAACAACACAGACTAACAATTAATAAACAGACAAAATAAACTGGAAAAAAAGTTTGCACGTTTCTCAAAGCTTCACCTACTGAGACAACAGGAATTTAATACATTGACGAGAATATGAAAGGACTTATTCTAGTGGAAAAGACAGACTGGGTCTTAAAATTTCCTCTGTTCGTTTCCCGCAGTGGTGATGGGTATTTAGGGTTGTCCGCCAAAGTTACGCGAGTACAGCGGGAGTGGTTTAGACGAAATTCACCCCCGAGATATTCACAATAATCGTATTTTCTCTCCCCTTGCTCCCTCGTGTGTTCTGCTGCTTATCCATCTTTTGAGTTCATTAATTTGCGACGATCAGTCAAACCTTTTGCTGTAAGACGTCTGGTATATGATAAAAAAAAGAGGGCGTTATTATCGTCATGGAATTATGGACTGATACAGAACAGAAGGAGGCCATTCGTCCCGCGTGCCTATACTGGCATTTTGAAAGAGCTGTCCATTTAGTCCCATTTCACAGTTCTTTCCCCTATAGCCCTGAGACTATTCCCTCCCCCACTACCTCAACCCCCTCAAACAAGTATTCATCCAATTCCCTCTTGAAAGTTACTACTGAATCAGCTTCCACCGCCCTTTCAGCCAGTGCATTCTCAACCACAACAACTCGCTGGCTCAAAATATATTTCTCACCTGCCCCTCTGCTCCCTTGGCTAATCACCTTACAGCTGTGTCCTTGGTTGGGCAATCCTGCTGCCTCTTTGAAGCTGTTACCCCATTCGTTGTCCTATCCAAACCCTTCATCATTGTGCACACCTCTATTAAATCTCTCCTTAACCTTCCCTGATCCAAGGAGAACAATCCCAACGTCCGTATTCTCCTCACATCACTGAGGTCCCTCAACCCTGATACCGTTCAAGTAAATCGCCCCTTCACCCTCTCCAATGACTCGACATCAGTGTCCTGACCAGATCATCATGTGCATGAATAATCGAGACGAACCATGCACATGCTCTTTCCTGCTCATGCATTCCTAACCTTGCATATAAAGTCTTGTAAAATCACAATAAGTTCAATTATTTTCCAAGGGAAATTCCAGAACATTGACAATTGTATTCAACTGGATTAAATTGGTTGGTTAGTGTTGTGGGCGCAGGAATGAATGGAAAGTGAATTGGTGTATTCCATCTGCGTGCAACAGGAATGCAAAACGTGGGCTCGTGAATATCGGATAGTCACTCGTAATTTCAGTCTGGAATTCAGGAGAAACTTCTTTACCCAGTTTCACCATTACAATACCTATGTTAAGAACTTCAGTAACTTTAATCTTACCTTAGTTTTCCAAGCAATTGTTGAGATGAAAATTGCATAAAAGATGCTTTTGCAGATGAGGATCAGGTATGTCAGTTTTGCTGTTGCCATGCTTTGGATTTTCGCCTCTGTAAAATAAATGTAACAGAAAATGTTGCAATCTCTGTTCTCTCAAGGCAAGAAATGCTACTGCGTGAAAATGTAATGTGTGTCAGTGAAGGAGCCCAATGTAAGGGTCGAGCTGCGAAAGCAGAACTGATCTCCCTTTGACGCAAGGAGCCCTGGGGTATTCCTTACTACAAATGGAGTTCAGCAATATGGCCGATCTGAATTGGGGCCGCTGTAACTTATGTGTCAGCTATGGCTCACGTATGTATCAGCTCGAGCTGAGTGGGTAACGCTCTCCTGTCTGAGTCGTACGATTGTGGGTTCAAGACCCAGTCCAAAGACATGAACCCCATAATCCAGACTGACTCTCCCAGTGCCAGTAGACAGCGTGTGTGCTGCACTGCAACTTTGGAGGAACCTTCTTTGAGATGATGTGTTAAACTAATTTAACCTCTGGGAAGTGGAACTGTCCCTTTTATCTCCACGCCAGATTCACACTATGAACTCCCAAGGAATTGTACGTTTTAAGACAAGTGTACACAGCTCCCTCCCCTCCCATCCCCAGGCGTCCCCTCTCCCTCATCACAGGGCAACATATTTCCCTGAGGTCGTGAACCCAAGAGGACCGTGAGGTTATATCATTCGACTCGGCTGGTCTCGAAATTCCAACGGCCTTTCCCTCCCAGAGGAGTTTTCTCATAAACTCGTTGTGCATGATAGTATGTATAACTGTAAAACTACAGCTTGGAAATGTTGAAATGAGAATATACATGAAGTGTCTGACACAGTAATAATTCCAGAATTATTGGTGAATATTTTTTGAGTCATGGAGTCATTACAGCACAGAAAGAGGTCATTCGGCCCATCGAGTCCATGCAGGATCTCTACAGAGCAATCCAATCAGTCCAGCTCTCCAATTCCATCTCCATTGCCCTGCAAGTTAATTACCCTCAACAGTACGTCCAGTTTCCTTATGAAATCATTCATTATCTCCATTTCCACCACCCTCGTAGACAGTGACTTCCAGGTCATTACCACTCGCTGCATAAAACACTTCTGCCTCACATCCCCCCCCGCCCCCCCCCAGTGCATCTTTTTCCCAAAGCCTGAAAACTGTGACCCCCCCCCCCCCCAATCCTTATGCCAGCAACTCATGGGGACAACTTTTCTTTGTCTACCTATTGTCAACCTGTCATAATCTTGTACAACTCTGTCAAATAGCCCCTCAATCTCCTGTTCTCCAAGGAGAACAACCCAGGTTCTCCAATGTAACTTTGTAGCTAAAATTCCTCATCTCTGGAACCATTGTGGTAAATCTCCTCTGCACCCTCTCAAGGACCTTCACCTCCTTTACAAAGTGTGGAGACCAGATACAGATAGAAGCAGATAGATATTCACCTTTACTTATACCGCACATTTCTGGGAAAAGAAAGAGAAATCAATAAACATTCAGCATCAGAATATTTTATGAAATTACTGTGTAAATGTAGATTATCACAATTGAGTCCCGCACTGTAGTCTAATATATTGAGAGTCATTTTAATTGAGTGTTTAACCATATCTTCCCCTTTACACGACAATATTGTTCTATTTCATGAATTATTTATTTATTTATTGACTTACTGATACATCTACTTGCTTATTCGTACTTTCATAAGAGCACAGGTGCTATATAAATGCAACTTTTGATTTCTTTGAAGCTGAAATAAAATGGTATTGGTCTCACTAGTGTGCCTACCTGCTTTGACAGCTAATGTTGAACTGCTTGTTGTCGGCACTGATTCGTTAGTGTAGAGATCTACTCTGCACTCAACGTTCTTGGACCGAGCCCAATCTAGGGCGTCGAATCTCAGCCGGCTGCTAATGCTGTAAGATGTATTTTCTTTTGATAGGATGGCATTGAGATCAGTGTGAATGTTCGTGTCATTGGCATCTTTCTCCTTGCCATCGACAAGCCAGTGGATCTTGATGTTGTCGGGGTAGAAGTCGCTGACGAGGCAGACCACAGTGGCTTTTTTCTTTTCTCTAATCTCTTCGGGAGAGGGCTCAAAGACAGTAACTTTGGCAGGCCTAATCGTATCGTTTTCGCCTGCAGGAAAAGTAAATGAAGACAATATGGATGAGTATGAAACCCGTCTTGAGAATTTTAAACCACCAAACAATATCAACCTTTCAATTCTAGCCAGAGCAGTTAATTTTGTGCCAACTCCAGAATAAACCTCTCTGTTTCCCAAACACCGATCAGTCATAAAACGTAGAATCAGTTTGCAACCTCGACCTGCTTTTGTACATTTTAACCCAAAGTGGCAGAAACTGATCATCTGAACCTCTTCGTCATTGAGTGAAGTACAAGTCTGTCTCATTATGAAAGAGTTTCTCCTGTCTATCTGAAAAGTGTTACCCTGAACTCTGGGCCAGCCTGTTCTCAATAACCAGGCTATCACTCACCATGTCCCATTATCTAGAGCCCTTTCCTATCAGGGAAGTTATGGGGAACATTTCTAAAGCTCTGGTTCGGAAACAACTAGAGTTTTGCAGCCACTTCTGATTACCACATTTGAGGAAGGTTGTGAGTGTCCTTGAGAGGGTACAGAGGATATTTAACAGAATGGTTCCAGGGATGAAGGATTTTAGCTACAAGGTTAGGTTGGAGAAGCTGGGATTGTTCTGCTTGGAGCAAAGGAGATTGAGGGGAGATTTGATAGAAGTGTCCAAGACTATGACGGATTTGGATAAGGTAGACAAAGAAATGCGTCACCTATTAGTTGTTGGTACAAGGACCAGAAGAGACGGATTTCTGGTGCTGTGCAAAAGATGCAGGGGGATGTGAGGAGGGACACTTTTAAGCCACGTGTGGTAATGACCTGGAACTCGCTGCCTACAAGGGTGGTGGAAGCAGAGACAATGAATGATTTCAGAAGGAAATTGGATGGACACTTGAGGCAAATTAACTTGCAGGGCCACAGGGATAGAGCGAGGGAGTGGGACTGATTGGATTGCCAGACAGAGAGCTGGCATGGACTCGATGGGCTGAATGGCCCCCCTCTGTGCTGTATTATGATTCTAATCCTACTCTTGTCTCTTCCCCCAAATGTAATATTTAATAATTAGTGCTACCGTAAACTCACACATGAAAGGAGGGGACCATTCGGCCTGTTGTGTGAATTCCAGCTCTTTGGTAGAACTAGCCAATTAATCCTACTCCCCACCCTGTTCTTCTCACATAACCCAGTAAACTATGTACCTTCAAACTCTCTCTATTTCCCTTTTGAAAGCTACTTTTGAAGTGAAGCTACTATTGAATCTGCTTTCAGCACCATGTCAGGCATTACATTCCAAATCACAACAAATCGCTGTTTAAACAAAATATTTCCTCATCCCCCCTTTTTTTTTGCCAACGACCTTAAATCTGTGTCCTTCTGGTTACCGAACCTCCTACCACTGGAAAAAAAGGTTTCTCCCTTTTAACTCTATCGAAAGCCTTCCTGAGTTTCAGCACCTCGATTAAAATTTTCCCTGTACCTTCTCTGCTCTAAGGAGAACAATCCCAGCTTCTACAATCCCTTCACGATTTCTGAATTTCCTTAACTCTGGAACCATTCCAGTCAATCTACTCTGCATTCTCTCTGGGGACTTAACCTGTTTTCCAAAGGGTGGCACCAAAATGGAACACAATGCTGCTACTGAGGCCTAAACAGTGTTTTATAAATGTTCATGATAACAGCTTTGCTTTTGCCCTCTGTGCCTCTGTTTACAGAGCCAAAAGGATTCAGTGTGCCTTTTGATAGCCTTTTGAACCTGCCCTGCCAACTTCATAGATTTATGAACATACATCCCCCTGGTTTCTCTGTTCCTGCACCCAATTTAAAATTGTACCGTTTGAGAAACAATGTATTGGCTCAAAGAAAATAAGGGGAGTGTGTCCGAGCCAATATTTATCCCTCATTCAACACTTCACATCCACCATTTCCGGTTATCTGGTCATTTAGTGCAATGATGCTTGTGGGATCTTGCTGTGCGCATTTTGGCTGAAATCTTTCCCTACATTACAACAGTGACTACACTCCACAGTCAGTTCTTCAACTCTCAAGCTCTATGAGCGTAATATTGCGAAAGAAATACCTGAACAGGTTTGGGTTTACAGTCAAGACTCTGTGAGAATTCCATGAATATTAAAATGATAAAATCATTAACACAATGACTGATGCCTAATCTTGTTATATTTCTGTTCTGAATATTGAACCATTGGAGATTTCAGGAGACGTCTCTTCACCCAGAGAATAGTGACAATGTGGAATTCGCTTTTTCTTTTGACTCGGAGGTAAGAGTGTTACCATTGTGTAACTTCACTGAAATACTTAAACCCAAGCAGCATTTTGAGAACTGGTCTCTTTCTCAACCAGTTGAGCTGCAATTGACAGATGCAGTTTGACAATGGTGCGTCTTTACCTAGAACTAGTTAGTTTGGTACCTTTGCTGCAATACAAGAAAATGCCTTGCGCACGTTGCTGTCCAAAATCTACCTGTTTCCAAAGGGGCTGAACACAAGTTTAATTTTGGTCTTAACAATTGTACTTTTATTGGGACTTCCTCCCTCTGGGATTCGCCACGCTGTTGTTTGTCTTCAATTAATTTTCCCTTTATATTTTGTCTGCTTTTCCTGGTTACTTGCGAATGTGTCTTTATTTTAAGAATAAGTTTACTGAAACAACATTGATCTCCCCTTCGCCTTCTCTGCTCTAAGGAGAACAATCCCAGCTTCTCCCATTTCTAAACACAAGTGAAACCTCCCCATGTCTGGTACCATTCTAGTAAACATCTTCTGCACCCTCTCTATGGCCTTGACATCCTTCCTAAAGTGTGTTAGCCACGAATTGGTCACAATACTCAAGGCGAGGCCTACCTGGTGATTAATAACAACAAAAAAATTGCATTTAACTAGCACCGTTGATGCAGTGAAAAATCACGCCATCAGAGCAACTCAGACAGCAACTTGATACCGAGTTATCGAAGTAGATATTAGGGACAGGTGACCTGTCAAAGAAGTAGGTTCTAAGATGCTTCTTAAAGAAGGAGAGAGGGAGAGAAGCAGAGGTGTTTAAGGAGGGAATTCCAGGGTTTAGGGCTCAGGCAGCTGAAGGCACAGCCGCCAATGGTGGGTTCGAGGGAGGGGAGGATGCACAAGAGGCCAGAATTGGAGGAGCACAGAGAAATCATCATGGTTTCTTTTAGGTCCAGAGGAAGTTACAGAAATAAGGAGCCACCGCCTCACTGACAGAACTATGCACGAATCCCGCGTAAATGTCCCCTACACGTGAAATGAATCCTCGTGTTCATCTGCTAAAATCCCTCCCCACAATTAGAGAACTGCATCCGTATAACAACAGCAGACCTTGGTCCATCCATCATTAACTGAGACCTCTTGTACTGTCAGCTACTCACCCGAAACGCTTAGCTTCGTGCCCCCTCCAGAATACTGTTCATATCCTGAAGCACCATGCTGCAACCCTACACGAAAACTAACAAGAGTGTCTCTCCCCTCCAGATGGATGGAGTTGGTGCTGGGGATTTTACATCGAAATTCATTGTAATTGCAACAATCTAACCAAAGTTCTATATAAGTTTCATGTAACTTCTCTGCTTTGGAATGCTAGCTGATCCCCTGCAAAGGAAGCCCTGTGCTTTGTTTGCTGTTATTATTGGATATTAGTCAATATTAAAGATGCAGACAAGTACGATGTCGCACTGCATCAGAGGATACCAATTAGAATTAAGCCTTCAGGTTGCTCAATCTTCTGCGAACACCCAGAGCTTCTTGCTGTTTCACCATAACCCTACATTTGTTAGCCTTCAAGTATGCATCAAATGCATTGTTTGAGCTATTTTCAGGCAGTGCATTCCACATCACAACAATTGGCTGTGTAAAAGCAAATACTCATCTCCCTCTTTGTTTCTTTTGCCAATCACAAATCTGTTCTCTTTGCTTACCGACCCTTCTCCCAGCAGAAATGAGTTATTCTTATTTACTCTATTACAAAACATATGATTTTGGACATTTTGAATATGATATTAATTCCCACCTTAACCTTCTCTTCTCTGAGGAGAACAACCCCAGTTTCTCCAGTATCTCCACACAATTGAAGTCATTCATCCCTGGTACCACACTGGCAAATCTTCTTTAACCTTCTCTGCTCCAAGGAGAACAATATTCAGCTTTTCCAGTCTCTCTACAAAGCTGAAATCCTTTCTCCCTGGTATCAATCCTCCCACCACCACTTAATCTTCTCTGCTTTATCCTACTTGTTTTCAGAATACATCTTGCTGAAATATTGCGAAATAAATATAATAATTATTACGATAATTTGGTAATAAGTGGGGCAACGAGGGAAATCTGGGTAGCAGGGTCAGACATACAGCACTGTGCAGTTATGTACTGGAGTGCAATGCCATGGGTAAATATACAACTAACTTAATTGACGCACTCAAAACGTTACATTTTTTAAAACTTACCCAACACTGTTAATTTGGAACCGGGGCCAAAATGAAAGTTAGTAGTTACATCCACAATGCTACATTCCTATCAGAAAACTAGGATTGCCTAACAGTTCCCGTAGACTGCCAATGCAGTAGCTTGTTCCCTATATTTATTTAGTATGCCAAGAAAGCAAGTAGTGAAATTGTTAAACTGTTTGGACATTGCCACGTACCTCTCACTTTGAATTCTGATTTGAAATAGTGTTTCATCATAAATGTAAGTCAATTCCTTATGCACTCAATTTAGTTATTTTCTTGAAGGAAGACTAGGTGAGTTTGCCATTTAGTATCTAATCTTCTACAACCTTGACTAGATCTAGTCTTTGTTTATTACATTCAATCATTTTTGTTGGGTAAGTGTGTTAAAGGTTATGGGACCAAAGACGGTAGCTGGAGCTAAGATAAAACTCAGCCATGATTTAAGTGAATGGTGTAAGAGGCTCAAGGGATGAATGGTCCTTTGTGGCTTCTTGTGTTTGATTGGAGTCCTTTCAAAATCGTTGACTCGGGTTTGCATCTGTTATGAACTCGACAGTGGCCCTTCCTGAGTTCAGCCTTTAAGATAATCACTACTAGTTGAGCCTTGCCTCTCTGCTTTTACATTGGTGAAGATTAATCGCTCGGTTTTACATACCCAGAACTGTTAATCTTGTCCCATCGCCAAAGCGGAGAGGTGTGCTGTTTCCAGAACACAGTGTTACAAAGCAGTATTAAAACTGCTGGGGACCAATGATTACACGATACTTCATCGAATGCTCTGACACCTTTGAACAATTATAATTCAACCAATAGCAATGTGTAGATTTGTCTGTCCTTTTCTCCACCATTCCATTTTAAAGCAGAGAAATTATGGTAAAATTTGCTTAGACGTTCTTGGAGCTCTGTGCACAGTTCTGGTCTCCATATCCCTCGGTTAGACCACACTTGGATCACTGTGCACAGTTCTCGTCTTCATACATATTTACCTATCAGGAAAGACTGAATAGCCATTATGATAGATAAGAGAAGGCTTAGAGGTGACCTGAAAGAGGCGTCTAAGATTATGAAAGGGTTGGGGGGTTCCAGAGGGTAGACACAGAGAAGTCTGGTAACGTTGTCTTTGAAAAATTGTGCATCTTGGGATACAAATTTACTCAAGTTTTCCAGTATGTGGCCAGGTTTGTGAGTTTTGGCAGAATTACGAAGCAATGAATGAACACTTAGAGCGAATAAAATTTGAATATTGAGATCTATTCTTGTTTACCTACCTAGAACGTAATCCCAGAGCCAAAGTAAGAGATCGAGGTCCCAGCTGAACACAATGTCACAGGCCAGTTGTAAAACTACCAGGGCCCTCAGTTAGGCCTGAGCTGGAGTCTCGTGCCCAATTCAGGGCACCACACTTTTGGAAGGATGTCAAGGTCTTGGAGAGCGTGCAGAGAGAGATTTACTGGAATGGTCCTAGAAATGAGGGACTCAGTTATGTGGACAGACTGGAGAAGGTGGGATTGTTCTCCCAGAGAAGGTGAAGGAGAGATTTAATAGTTGATTTCAAAGCCATGAAGGGCTTTGTTAGAATCAGTAGGGGGAGACTGATTCCACTGGCCGGAGATTTCACAACCAGAGAACATAGATTTAAGGCAATTGGCAAAAGATCCAGATGTTTATTGAGGGGGCCATTTCTTTACACAACGACTTGTTGTGATATGGAATGCATTACCTGAAAGTGTGATAGATACTGATTGCATATTGAACTTCAAAAAAGAATTGGATCATAGTTCAAAAAGGCGAAAATTGCAGGGCTGTATAGAAAGAAAAGGGGTGAGGGAGGCGAATTGGAGAACATTTCCCAACAGCCGACTCTAGTAAGATGGGCAGAGTGGTATTCTTGTGTCCAACATGCATATTTGTCTAATTATTTCCATCAACTGTTTTTTTTAGAAGTCTGTCCCATTATCAACAGTGAGCATTCATTCCAGAAGATCACTGCTTCAGGACGTTAATCATAACAAGCTGAACAAACTCTGTTTAAGAATGGGATTGAATTTTATACGGATGAAGGCAAAGCACAATCTTCTAAAACAAAATCGAAGTGGTCATTTTTATTAATTAGTGTGAGGTTAACAATTTTATGCGGCAAAAGCTCAGAATTGTTGACTTAATTTTGGCTGCAAGCCCATAAAGTATGGATTGACAAAAGTATTAGGGTCATGTCTTTACAGCCATGTCTATCCTGGATTCTACTCCACCCAATAACCCTCCTGAGAAAAGAGCCTGAGGAATGTCTCCCAATTCCAAAACAATTCAGCCAATCACAAGAAGGCATTTCCACCATAACATTCTACGTTAGACAACCCAATGCACTTCTCTGTCGGTTTAATGTCACACAGCATTTTCTATATTTTTGAAAGGATAATAAGATTGTCGATGTGCTGGTTGATAATTCGAAAATTGGACAGTAATGGGAAACTGCAGAATATGATGATAGACTATCCCTTCTTCTTTCTTTTCTTTCTTTTGGGCCTACTTATCTCGAGAGACAATGGATACGCGCCTGGAGGTGGTCAGTGGTTTGTGAAGCAGCACCTGGAGTGGCTATAAAGGCCAATTCTGGAGTGACAGGCTCTTCCACAGGTGCTGCAGAGAAATTTGTTTGTCGGGGCTGTTGCACAGTTGGCTCTCCCCTTGCGCCTCTGTCTTTTTTCCTGCCAACTACTAAGTCTCTTCGACTCGCCACAATTTAGCCGTGTCTTTATGGCTGCCCGCCAGCTCTGGCGAACGCTGGCAACTGACTCCCACGACTTGTGATCAATGTCACACGATTTCATGTCGCGTTTGCAGACGTCATTATAGCGGAGACATGGACAGCCAGTGGGTCTGATACCAGTGGCGAGCTCGCTGTACAATGTGTCTTTGGGGATCCTGCAATCTTCCATGCGGCTCACATGGCCAAGCCATCTCAAGCGCCGCTGACTCAGTAGTGTGTATAAGCTGGGAGTGTTGGCCGCTTCAAGGACTAGTTAGACAAACAAAGTCTTTAACATTTACATACCCAAAACTGTGAGCTTGGTCCCTTGGCCAAAATATAATGGTTCGGTCTTTCCATAACACAGTGTTACACTCCCATTACAAAACTATTACCCTCCAGACAACCTATTGCACCAGGAGGCGGCCATTCAGCCCCTCTATCCTGCTCCTCTATTCAAAGGCTGATCTGTACCTCACTTCATTTACCATTCTGATCTCGATATCCCTCGATAACCTCCCCAAACAAAGTTATTTCCATCTCAATTTTGTCAGGTCTAATCGCCCTCCAGGATTCACAGCTTTTTGTTGAAGAGGGAGTTCCAGAGATCTTTTACAATCAATTATTATCATGTACTTTTACTACGAATTCCTCTGCGAGAGGTGAAATCAGAGGGTTTTCCATCAAAATATCTGATGTTCGACATCCCAGTACGGCTTTAGTTTCACATAAAAAGCTACAATGAGATTCTTAATATTCCCATTGATAACTAGAATAATGGAGAGTTGTGGGCAATCACAGAATATAACAATAGACCAACAAATGGCTTTATCAAGTTTGACTATCCCAGTAGATAGTGAATGGAACAATTTAACAATAGTGTTACTCTAAAAGAGAAGCAAATTAATCTCTTTTAAAGGCAGGCTGGAGATTGGGTCAAATCATTAACTAAACCCTCGCCACTCCCCATTGGAGGCAACATAATAGCAATTAAACTGTAAAATGAATACAATGGTGTAACCGTTCACCTACCGAAAACTACTAACTTGGTCCCATCGCCAAAAGTATAATCGTAGTTATTTGAGCACAGTGATGCCTGTCAGTGTTAAAACTCCCATCAAGTTAGAAATGCTAAAATGCACCGTCTTCGAAATGATGTACTCAAATTGTAGATTTACATACTATTAATGTGTGATGTAAAGACAGCGGCAATGCACCCTAGATATTGGACAGGAGAACAAAAGGTTAGTTATAGGGCCTGGTGGAGGTTACAGAGACAGCGAGATTTGTCGGGATTGGAGGATGTTACAGGGATAAGGAGAGTTATAGAGGCTGGAGGCGGTTACAGGGATAGGGAGGTTTGTAGGGGCCGGAGGACGTTGCAGGGACAGGGAGACAGCGAGGCCTTGGGGTGAGTTGAAAACAAAGGTGAAAGATGTTTAAACCAAGATATTGCAGGTCCGGCTGCCAATATAAATCGGCGAGGTGATCCTGTGACCGAGAACATGATGTATTTTAGAGCATCTAATTTCGTCTGAGAATCTCAAGGATCCTCATTAACGAAAACAACAAAAGCTTCAGTTCTGTGCTCACCTAAAACAATCAATTTTGTCCCGTCACCGAAGTAATACAGAGTATTTCCTGTACACAATGTTACATGACAATAGTATAACTACAGGTCGAAGAGCAATGAAGCTGGTGCACTGATGCAAAACCTCACACAGAATGCACTGGAGATTTGACTCTTTATGTTAAGGGCATTATAATGTTAATTAGAAAATCATTGTGAGGAATAGAAAGGGAAGTTCGTTTCTCAGATAGTGGTAATAATGTGGAATGCACTACCACAGGGAATGGGTTGAGATGGATTTTGGAGATGCTTTCAAGGAGTAAATTGGAAAAAGACATGGGAGAGAAAGGAATAGAAGATTAGATGAAGTAAGGGTGAGAGGAGGCTCGTGTGCAGTTTCACCACTGGCTTGCTGACACACTGTAAATTCTATATAATTAAATGTAATTATGATGTTTTATTTCACTCATTCTGGGGGAAGAACGATGACAGCATTTTTTGGAAACAAATAATCTGCCCTCTGAGAAAACGGTTCACAAATCTGCAACTCCCTCCCTGACAGGACTGCGGAAAGACCTACACCCCATTGAGTGCAGGGGCGATGGTTGCAAAGTGATAATGTCACTGTGCTAGTAATGTTCTGGTTCAAATCCCGGGGGTAGCTAGAGGAATTAAACTTCAACTGATAAATGAAAGTCTGGTTTAACTGCATGAAACTATCGTCAATTGTCAGAAAACCCCGCCTGTTGTCATATAAGTGACTTCAGACTTCAGTTGACTCTCAACTGCCTTCTGAAACAGCAAACCACCCAGTCCAAGAGCAATTAGGGTTGGGCAGCAAAACTTGGCCTTGCCAGCGACGCCCATATCTGATGAAAAAAAATGAGCTAGCAGACCACTCAGAGGGCAATTAGGGATGGGCAATAAATTCTGGTCCACATGCCACGAACGAATTAAAAAAATGTATTTCCCTGTGCATCTTAGTATTTTCCATGTATTCTGCCTTTTATGCACATTGGAAATGCTGCCTGAAATTTTTTTGTTATTTGTCAATGCAACATTTCAGTTGCAAACTGAAACTCAGAAACAGCGTGAGCTACAATCATTTTTTTTTCAAAGAACGTCCAACTCACCCAACACAGTCAGTTTTGTCCCGTCACCGAAGAAATACTCGTAGCTTCCAGAACACAGTGTTTCAGCCCTGTTACTAAACTATACTGGTCCCTGAAAGGTTGCCGAATATTTGAGTGAATAATACAGCTCTTGTTTGTTTGTCCATGATCAGCTAAATGGGAGAAATTTTCCCTTCTTTAAACACAGATCCAGTTCAAGAATCAGTCTTTCTCCTTCTCTCTCTCTCTGTCTCTGTTTGTGTCTTAAATGCATTGGAAAAATGTCTTTCTCCAATGAACCCGGAGCCTTAAGCATCTTTCCGACCATTTCAGACAACATGCATTCTCAGAATTGGCCTAACATTCCTGGACTCACCTGCCACTACTAACTTGGTAACGCTTCCGAAGTAATATTGATTGCCAGAACACAATGAGAGACCCTTGTAACAAAACTTCATAAGGCGAGGTGCAGGTCTTGCCTATATCACACTTGGACCCTGTCCTCGAAAGGGTTTGTAGATCACATCTCCTTAATTTATATATCTCCTAATTTACATTTGTGGCTCACGAGCAAGGTCATAGAATCAGAAATATACATTACTGAAGGGGAGACCATTCGGCCCATAGGACCTCTGCTGACTTCATGAAAGGGTTTTAACATAGTCCTGGATATTTCCCTTCGAGTATCTATCAATTTCCATTTTGAAAGTCACGACTGAACCAACTTCCACCACCAGTTCAGATGTGCCTTCCCGATCACAGTAACTACCTTTGTGGGAGAATGTCTCTTCATCCCGCCTCTGGTCCTTTTTGTCAATTGCCTCAAAACCTGTGTCCTCTGGTTACCGACCCTTCTACCAATGGAGACTGTTTCTGATTATTAACTCTATCCAAAACCTTCATTAATTTGAACACCTCTTTTCAATCTCCCTTTAACCTTCTCTGTTGAAAGCAGAATAATTCCAGGTTCTCCAGTCTCTACAACTATCTGAGGCCCCTCATCTCTGGTACCATTCTGGTGAATCATTTCTGCTCCCTATCTAAGGCCTTCATAAAGTGTGGTACCCAGAACTGCACACAATGCTCCAGCTGGGACCTAACCAGTGATTTGTAAATGTTAATCCTCACTTCCTTACGGAACTCCTTGTGAATCCTTCACCAATGATGGTCTGTTCCAGCATCATCAACTGGTCATTTCAAACATATTAACCCTTTTTTTGACCTAGCTCTCTCTCTAACTCACTCCTCGCATTAAACCGCTGGAGTAACATTAGGGACAGGGGGAGGTCATTCAGAGTCTGATTTCCCAGACAGCTATCACTTGTTGATTTCCACACACACAATCGGTCATTGTTAAGAAACAGGTGGCACCTGAATAGGAAATATGATTAGCGTTATCTTCATATATTAATCTTGTAAATTTCAATCAGACTATACCATATCAGACCGTGCGGAATGATTCTGACTGACGCCACGTTAATCAGTTACCTAAAACCACGAGGTTTGTGCCATCGCCAAATGTGTAGTCGTTGCTCCCTGACACAATGTTACACAGTTGTAACAGAGTGAGGGAATCTTTAACTCTCTGCACACCGGTTAATTAAGTGCAGTTGCATCATTTTGTATTGGGTTGCATTTATTATCCCGCCCTTTCAGTCTTTACCTCGTTTTGTCATTTTTTTTGTCTTTGTCTCCACCTCTCCCATCTTTTTCTCTCTAATTTTCAATCCCCTTTTGCCTGCATTTAGCTCCCAATCTGTTTCTCTGTAGATATGGTTTGTCTCCCTAGCCTTCTTCCGTTTGCACCTCGCCATTCCCCTATGTTTAGTTTTTTTAACTGTTGCTTCATTACTCTTTGTTTTTTCTCAAGTTTACCTTCTCTCTCCTTTCTTCAAATTGACGGGAGAAAACTTGCTGACAGTTTTAATACTTACTGAGACCAATGATATGGTTCGACAAATATCTCACTCACCCAGGATTGTTAACTTAGTGCCATCTCCGAAATATGATGGCTGGTTATTTCCTGCTCCCACATCATTATGTCACAACACAAAAACATTCCTCAATTGCGCCCTGCCAGTTTTCAGTGTCCATCTCATTAATATTTGATATTGCCCTTTGACTAACATGAGCTGACCATACAACAAAGTATACCCATAAAATAACCGGGTGGGGAGGTGGGGGAGGGGGGGCTTGACCATTAAAGCTAGCAACATTCACAGTACCGTCTATCCATCCATCTGTGAATCTGTTAGATGTCCACAGATACAGTGCTTATAATACAGGAAGATTTTACATGGAGTTCTTCATAATTATTAATTAACTTCTACACACAAGTTGGGGACCAGATAGCTCAGTTGGCGAACGTGCCAGTTAGAACAATGCTTACAGAACGGATTCATTTCTCACTGTGTCTGGGGAAGGCAAGGGGAAGCCTCCTCATAGACACTCCTCCCCATTCATGCTTCTCTCTCCTGCTGGTGAAAAGGAGCAGAGAGCCAGTCCATCAGATGACCACCAGCCTGCACAGACAAGATGAACCCAGCATCCCTGGCTTCATTGAATGAAAGTCTAACTCACCCAATACTATTAGAGCCGAACGTTCTCCAAAATGTAAAGGCTGGTAGCTCCCGCCTGCACTATACTAAACAACATTACCAAAACACACCTTTGGATAGACATATACACCGACAGAAAAGTAGCTATGTCGATAGATAAACATAAAGATGGATACACAGACCGATACATTATGGATGATGGAACAATAGATGTTTATATAGACGGTAACGTACCTAAAACAGTTAACTTGGTACCAGCTCCGAAGTAGTAAATATCAGAAGAGCACAGAGCTAAATCCCTGCATCAAAACCTCTCACCTCTCTCTGATTCATGTCCTGAAGGAGCCTTTCACAACTAGAAAGAACCTCCAGGAGTATTGGCACAAAGGAACATAGAAATGCTGTCGCTGGAGTAGGCCATTCAGCCCATCGAGCTTGTTCTGACATTCAGTGAGGTCATGACTCATCTGTATTGTAACCCCATCAGCCTGTTTGTGTTCCAAACCCTTTTCCTAACAAGGCTCTATTATTCTCAGATTGGGAAGTGACAATTGACCCTGTGGCCTCAGCAGTTTCATAGGGGAGAGAGGCCCAGATTTCCACCACCGTTTGTTCAGTTATGTCCTTTCTGGCATCACCCCTGAACGGCCAAGCTTTAATGTTAAGCTAATGCTCCCCTCCACCCTCACCCTTGTTCTGGGCTCTGACACCCGCGTAAATTGCAGCTCTATCTGCCCTATCGAATCCTCTCATTATCTTAAACACATCAGTTGGATCAATCCTTAATCTCCAATGCTCAACATCTCTAAGCAACCTGCCCCCACAATTTAATTCCGGCATGATTCTGGTAAATGAGGAAAGATCATTCGCAATCTGCCCTGGACTTTCAGCTCACGTTTCCCAGGCCGTTCAATGTGCATTCTACACCCAGTCTCCATTCACAAATTTAAAAAATCCCTTTTGATATTTCTCATCCATTTAAACGCTTCAGGTTAATGGGGAATACATCAAATCATATCGACACTTCAGCACCGAACCAGGCCATTCAGCCCACTACATCCTAGCCGATTAAATGCTACACATTATCCTTCTCACACCCTCTTCATCTCACCCCATCAATAGGTCCTTTTATTCCTTTCTCCCCCATATGTTTATCCAGCTTCCCTCTTAAATACATCTCTGCTATTCGCCTCAGCCCACTCCCTGTGGTAGCGAGGTCCACATTCTCGCCACTCTCTGGTTGAAAAGGCTTCTCCTGAATTCCATATTGGATTTATTAGTAACTGTCTTATATTGATGGTCCCCTGGTTCTGGTCTCCCCAACAAGTAGAATCATCTTGCCTCTGTCATAATTTTAAATACCTCGATCAGGTTATTCCCTTCAGCCTTCTCTTTTCTAGAGAAAACAGCACCAGCCTCTTCATTCTTTCCTGTGGTTATATTCTCTCAGTTTTGGGAGCTCACTTGTAAATATGTTTTGTTTTGCTCTATCCAGAGCCTCTGCTTTTTTAATCATATGCAGTCCATAACGGCATACTGAAGAATTGAATCTGACAGTTTTCGTTCTGTGCCTGTGTCCTCTTGTTCTGTTCTCATTTGCAGCTGCAATTGCTGTTTACACTGTTTATTTTAGAGACCCTACCTTATGTCCCCACTCAAACCCCTTTCCATCCAGTGACGTGAATTCAGCAGTTGTAGGTCTCCCTTTGGCAGCTCAAGAGTCGAAATCAATTCACCAAATTCCCATATTTTCACTCCCTGGACCACCCCACGTGAATTCCCAAATTGAATTAACTTTTCCAGCATTAGGAATGCATTCACTCACCTAAAACCACCAGTTTGGTCCCATCTCCGAAATATGCTTCTCTAGCATTACACAATGGTATGGGGCTGTCGCAAAATCCCCCTCTAGTCTAGATTGTTAAGTCTATTCCATTGAAGTTCTGACTGTTTCAATGGCCCGTAAAGGGTGTTGGAACAGGGGGACAGGAGGTGGCTGTTCAGCCCTTCGAGCCTCTTCCACCATGCAGTTAGATCAGGGTTGTTCTGAATCTTAACTCCATCATCCCACCTTGGTTCTGTAACTGTCAATACTTCTGTTTAACAAAAATCTAACAATCTTGAATTTGAACTTATCAATCGATGCCCAGCCTCAACAGCATATTATTTTGTTGTGGGGGGTGCGGGGAGAGTTCCTGATATCACCCCTGAACGGCTCGAATTTAAATTGTTCTGGACTCCCCCCAACCTGAAGAAGCAGTTTCTCTCTATCGATCCAACACCTCAAGCACCTCGATTATATCAGACCCTTTAATGATCTCGATTCAAGGGACTGTCAGCTTAGTCTGAGTAACCAAGTCCTCATGATTTAACCCCTTTCTGCATCTAATATCTGAACTTACTCCCCGCATATAAACCTAGATGTTGATCTGATAGGAAGAACAGAGTCCCTTACCGAAAACTGTTAACTTGGTCCCGTCGCCGAAGTAAGCTATGTTTCCTGCACAGTGGCCTAAACCCAGTCATGAACTGGCCCGGGAACTGTTACCCTTGCAGCTGAACGGGTCTGTGCCGGGCGGTTTACCGTGGAACACATCACCAAGCGGGCGTCCCGTTGGACTGGTCTTTGCGAACCAGAAGGAAGGGCCAGTGTCGTCCCGGGGAGAGAAACACCGCGCCAAAGTGACAAACGGATGCTTGTGGCAGGAGGGAAATTAGGGGCAATTCTCGGCGGTCATGAGACAGATCTAACCGGCTGCCTAACTCGTTAAACTGTCCGGGGAGGAGGGGGGGGGGCAGTAAGCTTGGAATGCACACAGCTAGACATGAAGGTAGAGAGAACAAAAGACCCCTTTATCTTACCTAACACCGTCAGTTTGGTGCCGGTCCCGAAATTGAGTGGTGCTGTTGTCGCACATCAGCAAATCATGTTACACGAACCCGGTCGAAAACAGTTTGCTAAAAGTGACCTGCTCAGCATTTAGGAAGCACTGGTCAAGACAATCAGGACACACAAAGCAGCTTACAGCCAATGAAGCAGTTTGTTTAGGAAGTGGTCACCACAGGGAGACAGAGCAACTGATATTGGACCAAGGAAGTCCCATCAAACAGCAGTGAGATTAATGAGCAGATCATTGTGATGTTGGTTGAGCATCAATATTGGTCCCAAGACACCGGGGTGGTGTTTCAGGGGTAGAAGAGTAACCAGTTTTCACACAAATAACACAGTTATTCTCTTTTCCAGAGGAATGCTCTAGGTTATAAAGCTGGACCATTCTGAGGCATCTACAAGATTGAAAGGGCCCAGCTCCCGCCATAATCCAGAGGAGATGTTTATTCGTTTACTCTGTTGCCACTGCTCTTCTGCTGATCTTCCTCGAGGTGTGTAGAGCGAGGTTTTTGTACGGAGGCTGCATTGGATTCTATCACAGTGTCCCCCCTGTCCCCACGGTGATAGACACTCATACAAAAAAGAACGCGAATTTTGCAAGGCCCTGCTTCTTCAAAGACTCCCGAGGGCTTCACTTGGTGAAGTCAGTTTCGATTGAGCTGCTGAAAGTTTTTTAGTCCTTTGGACCATAATTAAAGGCCGTTCATTCCGTCTCAAAACTGTTAGCAGGAACAGGAGGTGGCCATTCCGCCCCTTGTCAGCCTGCTACACAGGTGCAGCAGGAGGCCATTCAGCCCCTCTAGACCTTGTTATACAGGAAGAAGAGGAATCCCATTCAGCCCCTCTTGAGCTGCTTACACAGGAACAGGCCCATTCATCCACTCAAGCCTCCTTCCTTTCCTCTACTTCCTTCCTTCCTTCCTTCCCTTCCGTCCTTCCGTCCTTCCTCCCTTCCTTCCTTTCATGCTTTTTTTTCTTGCTTGCTTTCTCTCTTGCTTTCTCTCTCTCCATTCCATCTCTCTGTTGCACCCCTTCTCCCCTTCCCCTTCCCCCATCACTTACCCGCTTCATAACCCACATTCTACCTTCTACAACGTGCAGGACCTCAGGACATACCGGCCACGGGACCTCAAACAGAAGCCACTTACTCTAGACAGTAAATCGTTCACACTGCTATCTCTTATCTTATCACTCAGAGAGACCCATATCTGCCAAACTAGTGCAAGTTTCCCAGGTGTCGTGTTGATGTGTGCGGTGCTGTTATCATTCCTGCAGATCTCATTGCACACCAACCCCCATCGCCATGCACCTGACATGAGGGAGAAAGGAATAGAAGTTTAGATGGTGTAGTGGGGGTGGGGAGAGGAGGCTCGTGTTCAGTATCACCACTGGCTTCATGACACATTTCTCGGGGGATTCGAGCAATGTTTGAAAATGAATAATCCGCCCTCTGAGAAAATGGGTCAAAAAAGGAACTCCTTCCTTAACAACACTGTGGAAATACCTAAAACACATTGAACGCAGGCGTGACGCCAGCAAAATGATAATGTTGCTGGGCCTGTAATCCAGCAGCCCGGGCTAGTGTTCTGGTTGTGTGAATTCAAATGGCCGCAGATGGGATTTAAATTGAACCGATTTATAAAAATCTGTCAGGGTGCCATGAAACTGTCGTTGATTGTCGTAAAAACCCATCTACCATCCTATATGGGACTCCAAACCTGCAGCATGCAGTTGACTGTTAACTGCCCTCTGAAATTGCAAAGCACTCAGTTCAAGGGCCATTAGGGATGGGCAACAAATGCTGGCCTTTCCAGCGGTGCAAACATCCCATGACAAAAATAAAATCATGGCCTAGCAAACCACTCAGAAGTCAATTGTGGGTGGGCAATAAATGCATCCCAGCACGAATTAACAATGACTTTTCCTGTTCATTTTTGTCTGTATTTTGCTCCCAATCTGTGTCTCTCTGTATATGGTTGCCTCCCTAGCCTTCTTCCACTCTCCACCTCGCCTTTCCTCTATGTTTAATTGTTTTAACCTTTGCTGCTTTACTGCAATGCTTACTGTTTAATTTTCCAAATTTCATGTTCTCTCCCCTTTCTTCAAACGGAAGGGAGCAAACTGCCCAACAGTTTCAGTGCTGATTGAGCCCACTGATATATTTCGACCAATATTCTACTCACCCAGGAACGTTAACTTCGTGGCATCTACAAAATATGATGGATGGTTACTTCCTGCTCCCACATCACCATGTCACAACATTCCTCAATAGCGTCCTGCTAATTTGCATTGTCCCGATCATTAATATTTGATATTGGCCTTTGAGTGTCATTGGCCAAAGTAAACTCATAAACTAACCGGGGTTGTTGGCAATTAACACTGGAAACATTCCCAATACTGGCTCTGCATCAATGTATGGACCAGTTAGTCAGATGTCCACAGATACAGCTCTGACAATACTGGACAATTTTACTTGGAGTTCGTCATAATTATTAAGTAAGTTGTGCATGCAGGATGGGGACCGATTAGTTCGGTTAGCGAGATGGCTCACGTGTGATTCAGAGCAAGGTCAACAGCAGGGGTTCGGCTATCGTCTTGGTCTGACTAAAGTAACGGGAAACCGCCTTACCTACGTTCTTCCCTTGTCATTCTCATCTCTCCTGCTGGAGTAAAGGAGCAGAGATCCATGGACGGAACATCTGCATGACACAGGCAATAGGAACCCAGCCATCCTGGCTTAATCGAATAAACATCTAACACACCCAAAACTGTTAGAGTCGAGCCTTCCCCAAAATGTAGAGGCTGGGCGTTCCCGCCTACACTATACTAAACAACAGTACCAAAACACAGCGTTGGGTAGACAGGTACAGCCTCAAGCAAGTAATGTATCGATATCTAAACACATGGATGGATGCACAGATACATTGTGGATCGATCGAACAATGGATATTTGCACATTTATGTAGATGGGATATTGCCTAAATCTTAGATCCAGTTCCGAAGTATTAATATCAGCAGAGCAAAAGCTAACTCCCTGAATAAAACCTCACACCTCTCTGTGGTTCTATCCCAAGAGAGCCTTTCACAACAATGGAGAACATACAAGTACAGGAACATTGGCTGACAGCAGCACGGGAACAAAAATAGACTGTTCAGCCCTTCCAGTGGGTTCCGACATGCAAAAGGAACATGTATGTTAGTATCGTCAAGGTGGATGGAAAGAAAGGTGCAGAGCTGAGTGGTTACGTGCACAGCTCTCAATGGTGGATCGATGAAAATCGGACAGTCCAGAATTTCAGGATCACAAAGATCTCGGAGAGTTGTAGAGGCTGGAGGAGGTTACAGAGATAGGGAGTGTTGTAGAGGCTGGAGGAGGTTACAGAAATAGGGAGGGTGGTAGGGGGCTGGAGGTGGTTACAGACATAGAGAGGGTGGTAGGGGGCTGGATGAGGTTACAGGGATAGGGAGGGTTGTATGGGGCTGGAGGAGGTTGAGGCCATTTTTTTTAGCTCATTCATGGGATGTGGGCGTCACTGACAAGGCCAGCATTTGTTACCCATCCCTAGTTGCCCTTGACAACTGCGTGGCTATTTCAGAAAGCAGTTACGAGTAAAGCAAAATAGTTAATAGGTAGAATGAAGTAGAAGTCGTGTTTCAGCTATACAAAGCCCTGGTTACACCACATCTGGAGTTCCTCTGAGCATTTATGGGCACCAGACATTAGGAAGGATATGCTGGTCTTGGGGGAAGTGTAGTGTAGATTAAACAGACTGATTCTTGGACGCCAAGGGTTAAATTGCAAGGAAAGATTCGACATTTCCTATTCTTTGGAAAAGAGAAGGTTAAAGGGTGGTTTGAGCAAAGTTTTCAAGATATTAAGGGGAATGCATGATGTAGATGGAGAGAAACGATCTCCATTGGTTGTGCAGTCTAGATCTCCGGGACAGAGTTTAAGAATTAGAGCCAGAACTTTTCAGGCATGAAATTAGAAAACATCTTTTCACATAAAGGATGGTAGAAGTTTGGAACTCTCTTCTGCTGGAACAATTGTCAATTTTAAATCTCAAATTGATAGATTGTTGTTAACCACAGCTATTAAGGGATTATGGGGCAATGGGGGTATATAGAGTTAGGTCACTGATCAGTCATGATCGCATTGATTGGCAGAACAGACTCGAGGGGCCGAATGGACTACTCCTGCTCCTGTGTACCGATGATCCTATGTTCCTGTAACTTCTATTTAAACATAGAGTCAGCATTCTGCTTCAGTTAGAGTGTCCCAAATTCTGACAACTCTGAGTGAAAAGGAATCTAGTAATTGTCCTTGTAGATCTTTTGTCAATGATTTTAAATATCTGACCTTTGTTTATTGACCCATCCACCAGTAGAAATAATTTCCCCTTCAAGTAATTGTCCAGTCCCCCTTTTGAAAGTTAGTATTGAGTCTGTTTGCACCACCCTTTCAGGCAGCGCATTCCAGATAACAACACACCGCATAATTGTTTTATTCTTCATATCACCCCTGTTTATTTTGTCAATTACCTTAACTCTGTGCCCTTTGTTTACCAACGCTTCGAGCATTGGAAATTGTTTCTGAGCATGTACTGTGTCCAAAGCCTTCATTGCTTTGGACACCTCTGTCAAATCCCCCCTTAACTTTCTCTGCTCTAGTCTCTAGACGCAACTGAAGACCCTCATCGCTGGAACCAGTCGAATAAATCATTCGTGCAACCACTCTAAGGCCTTGACATCCATCCTAACATGTGACACCCACAATTCTCCAGCTGGGACCTAACCAGCGATTCATCGAGGTTCAGCTTAACTCCCTTGCTCAACTCCTCGTCAATCCTTCTTTAACGAAGGTACTTTCCAGCTTCCTCAACTCTTTATTCTAAATTTCTTGATTGTCACGTATTTGTCCCTGTACCTCACTCCTATCATCAACTCGCATTACGCCGATTTAGCTACATTAGGGACTGGATTAGGCCATTCAACCTCTGATATCCAAGGTACTTATCACATGTCGATTTCCACATGCACAATACGTCTCTAGTTTGTTTCAGGAAATATTCCATATGGGGCTCGGAAGTAATGCATGGAGTCTGAACACAAATACAAGGTGTATGTTTCTATATAAGGTCCTCAGATCCACAACTAGGTTTGAATAATTTTAAATTTCAACTAGACATCCCTCTGATTCCACTTTCCTTTAAAGAGCTAATTCGATTCTATCTCACTTACCTAAAACCATGAGTTTTGAATTACCCCCAAAAGTATAACCATCGTTGCCTGACGCAATGTTACACTTTTGTATCAGAACTCGCGTTTCTTCAACTCGATACACAATAGTTAATGAACATAGTTGGAACATTTTGCCTTGTGTTATATTCATTATTCCACCCTATTGCTCTTTATCTTATATTCTGTTACAATTGATCTCCTTGTCTCTGTCTCTTTTTCACTGTTTTAAATCTAATTTCCCATCTCCCTCCAGTTTTGTCTGATGTTTGCTCTCCATCTGGAGTTAAGAAGAATGGGAGATGATCTTCTGGGAAATTCTAAGATTCTGAGGGCGCTTGACAGGGTAAAGGCTGAGAGAATGTTCCCATGTAGAATTAAAGGGCACAGTTTCAGAATGAGGGGTCGCTCATTTAGGACGGAGTGGAGAAGGAATGTCTTCCATCAGGGAGTCGTGAATCTTTGGAATTCCCTCCTCCAGAGCGCTGTGGAGACTGAGCCCGTGAATGCATTCAAACTGAGATAGAGAGCGGAGCCAAGGATTATGGAGAACAGGTAGGAAAGAGGGATCGAGGCCAACATCAGATCAGCCATGATCTCTGGTTGCAAATTCCTCTCTCACCAGCCCTCCTCCAATCTCCTACATTTAGCTATTTACATTCTTGCTTCTTCAATGCAATGCTTACTCTTTTGCCTGTTTTCACATTCTCTCGCCTTTCTTTAAATTGAAGAGAGTAAACTAGTCGACGTTTTCAATGCTAGTAAGAGACGTATTTTGACTAACATCTCACTTACCCTGGACAGTTAATTTAGTGCCATCTCCAAAATACATAGGTTGAATACTCCCTGCTCCCACATCATCACCTCACATCACAAAAACATTCCCCAACTCTCTTCTGGAAGAAAAGAAACTCACTGGGCCATTCCTTAATATTTGATAGTGACCTCTGGTTAACGCAAGCTAACTGTAAGTTAATGTAAACTCGTGGACTAACCAGGCAGTTTGCAGTTATAACTCTCAGAATTCCCAAGACTGCCTGCCCCGTCTAAATGTGGACCTTTTAGTCAGTTATCCACCGTGGCAGTCCTGACAATAGGAGATTTTCTCTAAGTCCCTCCCAATTATTCATTCAATCCTTCTTGCAAGATGTTTACAGGTGACCCTTGCTTCATTGAAAACAAAGAAACTGAACTCACCCAAAATCGTCAACGTGGACCCGTCCCCAAAATGTAGCAGGTTGGTATACCCGCCCGCACTGAACTAAACAACAATACCAAAATACAACGATGGGTAGACAGATCTATGGACAGACAAATAGATAGATAGATGGACAAACAGACAGACAGATGGATCCACAGACCAACAAATAGATAGGTACATTGATAGATAAAGAAATAGAAAGACTTACAGATGAAAAGAGATGTTTACATATATAAATATCTACATGTGCAAACATAATCTTACCTAAAACAGTGAGTTTCGTCCCAGCTCCGAAATAATAAATCTCACCAGAGCACAATGATAAACTCATGTATTAAAACATCACCTGTCTTTGAGTCCTTTTCCAAAGGAGCCCCTCATAATAAGGGAGAACCGACAAGTATAAGGAACTTTTGTCCAAAGGAACATAGCAACTGGGGAACAGGAGTAGACCATTCAGCCCTTCGTGCTTATTCCGACATTTAATTAGATTATTAATCATTTGTACCTTAACGCCTTCGACCTGCCTTCTTGGTTCCATAACCTTTAGCATCTTTGCCGATCAAAAAATAATCAACCACACATTTGAAATTTTCAATTGACCCCCTCAGCTTTCTGTGGGAGAGATTTCTGGATTCCACGGGGCATTTTGTAAACAAGTCCTTCTTGACATCATTCCTGAATGGTCTAGCTATCAGTTTAAGGTTTTGCTCTCTTGTTCTGGACCCATCACACCAGAGGAAATATCAGATCCTATCATTATCTTAAACACATCAATTGGATCACTCCTGAATCTCCAATTCTCAATTTACTGCAACCCTACTTTAAACAACACATCGTCAGAAATTAAATTCTTTTAATACCGGTATTATCCTGGTGAATGAGGAAAGGTCATGAGGCCCTTGACACCTCATTGTCCACTGGATATGGACAGCTCACCAGTTCGATTAGTAACTTGAAAATAGTGTGTCTCAAAATGGTTTCATCCATTGCTGCTCGAGGCCAAGAGGGAATATATAGAATTACATAGAATTTACAACACACAAACAGGCCATTCAGCCCATCTGCTCCATTCCAGTGTTTGCACTCCATTGAGACTCCTCTCATCCCCTTCATTTAATCCATTTTTTTTTATCCAATCTACTTTTTTAAACCCACTCCTTGTGGTAGTGAGTTCCACATTCGCACCACTGTCTGGGTAAAGAAATTTCTCCTGAATTCCCCATTGAATTTATTACTGACTATCTGACATTTATGATCCCCCCGTTCTGGTCTCCCCACAAGTGGAAAAAACTTCCGTGTGTCTACCCTATCGAACCCGCTTTCAAAATCGTGCAGACCTCGACCAGGTCACCCCTCAAACTTCACTGCTCTCGAGAAAGGAGCCCCAGTCTGTCCGACATTCCCCAATAGTTACAACTTCCCAGTTTGGGCAGCACAGTTGTTAATCTGTTCTGATTTACCTTATCCAGAGCCTCTACATCATTTATTTTATAATATGCAGACCAGAACTGCATACTGAACGATGCAATCTGACATTTTTCGTTCTATGCCTGTGTCCTCTTGTTCTTCTCTCACAAGCGCAATCATTCTATTTGTATCTACATTGCTGTTCGTTCTGTTTCTTTTAGAGACCCTCCCTTATGTATCCACTCAAACCCCTTCCCTACAGTGAAACGAATTCGACAGTTGCAGGTCTCCCTTCGTAACCTGAAGAGACGATACAAATTCACCAAATTCTTATGGTTTCACTCCCTCGACCACCTCACGTGAATTCCCAAATTGAATCAACTTTTCCAGTATTAGGAATGCATTCACTCACCTAAAACCACCAGTTTGGTCCCATCTCCGAAATATGCTTCGCTATAGGAGCACACTGGTATGGGGCTGTCACAAAATCCCCCTCAATGCCTCTAGATTGTTAAGTCTGTTCCATTGAAATTTATATCATGTCAATGACCGGTGAAGGCCGTAGAAACATGGGGACAGAAGGTGGCCGTTCAGCCCTTGGAGCCTGTTCCACCATTCAGTTAGATCAGGGTTGATCTGAATCTTCACTCCATCATCCTGTCTTTGTTCTGTAACCCTCAATACTTCTGTTTTACACAGCTCTATCAATCTTGGATATGAATTTAACAATTGACCCCCAGTCTCAACAGATTGTTTTGGGAAGATGAAGAGGGGGAGAGAGTTCCTGATTTCCACTACCCTTTGTGTGAAGAAGTGCTTCCTGATATCATCCCCGAAAGGTGATAATTTAAACTGTTCTGGGAACCTTCCCCCCCCCCACCCCCACCCTCACCAACCTGAGGAAGCAGTTTCTCTCTCTATCTATCCAACACCTCAAACCCCTCCATTATATCAGCCCTTAATGTTCGATATTCGAGGGACTGTCAGCTTAGTCTGAGTAACCAGTCCTCATGATATAACCCCTTTATGTATCTAATATCTGAACATTACTCCTGGTGATTTTTTAACCGCATGTAAACATAGATTCTGATGGATAGGAGGAACAGAAATACATAGTCGCCTTACCCAACACTGTCAACTTGGTCCCATCGCCGAAGTCAGCTATGTCTGTTGCACGATGCTCTAAACTCAGTCATGAACAGACCCGGGAGATGTTCCCCTTGTAACTGAACGAGACAGGATGGGGTGGTTTAGAGGCCAGGGTCATATTGGACTGGTCTTTGCAAACCAGAAAGAAGGGCGAGTGCCATCAGCCTGACTTTTTAAACCGCCCGCGGAGGGTTGGGGGGAATAAGCTTGGAATGCAAACAGCTGGACATGAAGGGAGTGGGGGAAAAAACGCCCCATTATCTTACCTAACACCGTCAGTTTGGTACCGGTCCCGAAGTTGAGTGGTGTGTTGGTAGCACGTCAGCAGATCACGTTACATCAACCCGGTCAGAAACAGATTGCTAAAAGTGACCTGCTCAGCATTTAGGAAGCACTGGTCAAGACAATCAGGACACACAAAGCAGCTTACAGCCAATGAAGCAGTTTGTTTAGGAAGTGGTCACCACAGGGAGACGCAGCAACTGATATTGTACCAAGGAAGTCCCATCAAACAGCAGTGAGATTAATGAGCAGATTATTCTTTGTGATGTTGGTTGAGGGATCAATATTGGTCCCTGGACACCAGGGTGGGGTTTAAGGGTTAAAGAGTAACCAGTTTCCACACAAATGACACACAGTTATTCTCTTTTCCAGAGGAACATTCTAGGTTATAAAGCTGGACCATTCTGAGACAACTTTATAATGAAAAGGGCCCAGTTCCCGTTATAATCCAGGGTCATGTTGACTCGTTTACTCTGTTGTCACTGCTCTTCTGCTCATCCTCCACCAGGTGTGCAGAGTGAGGTTTTTGTACGGAGGTTGCATTGGATTTTATCACCGTGTCCCTGCTGTCCCCACAGTGATAGACACTCATACAAAAAAGAGGAAAGCAAAACGTACAAGTCCCCGCCGCTTAAACGGCTCCCGAGGGTTTCACCTGGTGACGGCAGTTGAGACTCAGGTGCTGAACTTTCGTTAGACATTTGGAGCACAATTAAAGGCCATTCAGCCCCTCTCAAATCTGTTTCACAGGATCAGGAGGAGGACATACAGCCCCAATGCAGTCTGTTACACAGGAACAGGAGGAGGACATTCAGCCCCTCTCCAGCCTGCTACGCAGGAACAGGAGGAGTACGTTCAGCCCCTCTCGAGCCTGTTACACAGGAACAGGAGGAGGACATTCAGCCCCTCTCGAGCATGTTACACGGAAACAGGAGGAGGCCCTTCAGCCCCTCTTGAACCTGTTACACCGGAACAGGAGGAGGGCATTCAGCCACTCTCGAGTCTTTCTTTCTTTCTTTCCTTCTTTCTTTCTTTCTTTCTTTCTTTCTTTCTTTCTTTCTTTCTTTCTTTCTTTCTTTCTTTCTTTCTTTCTTTCTTTCTTTCTTTCTTTCTTTCTTTCTTTCTTTCATTCTTTCTTTCTTTCTTTCTTTCATTCTTTCTTTCTTTCTTTCTTTCTCAATTTCTTAATTTCTTTCTTTCTTTCTCAATTTCTTTCTGTCCCTCTCAATTCCGTCCCTCTGTTGCACCCCTTTTCCCAATCCCTGACTCCGTCCTTACCCTTTTCTTTACCTGCATTGTCCCTCTACAACCTTCAGGATCTCAGGAGGCACCAGCTACGGGTCCTCAAACAGAACGCACTTAATGTATACACAAAATCGTGCACACTGCAATCTCTTAACCTATCACTCAGAGTCCCAGGTCTGCCAAACCAGGGATGTGCAAGTTCCCAGGTGTTCTGTTGATGTGCGCAGTGCTGTTATCATTTCAGCTGATCTGTCTGCACACCAACACCCATCACCCATGCACCTGGTCCTCAACTATAACATTGAGGGTTTTACTCTTTTGTTCTGTTCTTCTGCTGCTTGCTCTTCAGATGAAGGTAACGCGAGGTTCTGGGTTGAAGAGGTTCCAAAAATGTCTAACAATAAAGCTGGACGTTGAATTGGGATATAGACACAAAACATTTTCAAAGGAAGGCGATTATGGAGACATCAAAGTAAGTACATTTCCCTTTGTCCTGTTGCAAACATGGCACAAAGCAGGAATCCATTGCTTCTTCTAAAAGTTCCCCCAACATAACGGAGCTATGAGAAGTCATGTTAAACTTGTATAGAATCTTGCTTAGACCACAGTTGGAGCACTTTTCACATTTTAAGAGATATAGAGATACAGGAGAAGGGGCAAAAAAGTAATGACAAGGATGATATCAGAACTGAGAGGTTATAATGATCAGGAAGGGCTGTAAAGAGAAGGCTGAGGGGGTGATCTGATGGAAGGATTTAAGATTATGAAAGGGTTTTTGATAGGATAGACGTGCAAAAGATGTTTTCACTTGTGGGGGAGTCAGGAACTAGGAACCACCAATAGAAGATAGTCACTAATAAATAAAATCGGAATTCAAGAGAAACTTCTTAACCCAGAGAGTGAGAGGATGTAGGGAGTGGGATAAGACGAATAGTGGAGATGTAATCAAGAGGGAATCTGGATAAACAAATGGGAGGAGGAAGATTTTGAAGGATCTACTGATGGGGTGAGATGAAGACGAGAGCGAGGAAGCTCGTGTGCAGGACAAACACCAGCATGAATGTGTTGGGCCGAATGGCCTGTTGCTTTGCTATTTGCCTCAGGACACAGTCCAAGGGATATAGTGCGTCTCACCTGAGAAGGCAGACAAGCCGCTGGTTTAACATCTCAGGCGAAAATGCAGCAAACCCTCAGTACTGACCAGTTGACAGTGCAGCACTCCCTCAGTACTGACCCTCTGACAGTGCAGCACTCCCTCAGTACTGACCCTCTGACAGTGCAGCACTCCCTCAGTACTGACACTCTGACAGTGCAGCACTCCCTCAGTACTGACACTCTGACAGTGCAGCACTCCCTCAGTACTGACCAGTTGACAGTGCAGCACTCCCTCAGTACTGACCCTCTGACAGTGCAGCACTCCCTCAGTACTGACACTCTGACAGTGCAGCACTCCCTCAGTACTGACACTCTGACAGTGCAGCATTCCCTCAGTACTGACCCTCTGATAGTGCAGTGCTTCATCAGTAATGGCCCCCTGACAGTGCAGCACTCCCCCAGTTCCGACCCTCTGACAGTGCAGCACTTCCTCAGTACTGATCCTCCGAAAGTGCAGTGGTCCCTCAGTACTGACCCTCCGACAGTGCAGCACTCCCTCAGTACTGACCCTCCGACATTGCAGCACTCCCTCAGTACTGGCCGTCTGCCAGTGCAGCACTCCCTCAGCACTGATCCTCCAACAGTGCAGCACTCCCTCAGTACTGAATTAACCAAGTGTTGGCTGCATTGGCGATTGATGGGCGGTAGGTGGCGCTATTGCTCCACTAATCCTGATCGATTCTTCATTTCTTGGCCGTTCCTTCCTCTCACAGCGGCCTCAGCTCTGCAATTCCCTCCCTAACCCTCTCCACCTCTCTCTCCTCCAAACCGGACCGTTTTCCGGCCGTTTTCTCGACTGACGGTGAAGTCACTATCTAAATGAAAGTCGCTGCTGTCTAATTACACGATCGTGCTGACCTGTGAACAGGAGGTCCGGGACTTGGAGCATGTCCTCCAGAAACTGACTCTGCCAGCAGTTTCGCTTTACATTTCTTCCACGGGTAGACACAGAACTAAACTCGTCACAGAAAAATTACTGGAATTTGTCACGACCGGGATTTCGTGTTTTGTTGCTCCAATTTTGAGCACTTGCCTGTCGTCGCTTGATGCAACTGAGTGGCATTGGGAGAACAGTGAAGTGATAACTACATTGGTGTGGACCAGGACTCAGGTTGTAAGGGGGTAAGTAGGTCAAATGTTCTCCTGTGGGACATTAGAGAACCAGAGGGGGTTTAAACAACAATCAGGTCGTTTCATGGTCATAATTCATGTCACTGGTACTTTACCTCAATCAATTGAACTTAAACTCTTCTGCCGGCTGTGGTGGGGTTTGAACTCACGATTACCAAAGCGCTAGCCCGGGCTGTTGGATTACTGGTCCAGTAACATCACCACCAGGTTAACAGCTCAGCTTGTCCAATTCCCTGGCCTTTTCCCCGTAGCCCTGTAAATTTTTGTTTCTCTTCAGATAGTTATCCAGGACCTCGATTGACACTACCAGCATCGCACTGTCAGGCAGTGCGTCGCAGATCCTAACCCTCTCTGTGTAGAAGAGGAATTCCCCCTGTCACCTTTGTTTGTTTGTTTGTTTTTTTAGCCATTTACTTTAAACTGGTGTCCCCTGGTTCTCCACCCTTCTGCCACTGAGAACAGATCTACTCTGTCTGGGTCCCTCATGATTTTGCACAACTCTGTCAAATCTCCTCTCAAGTTTCTCTTCTCTATGGCGAACAACCCCAGCTTCTCCAATCTATCCACGTAACAGAAGCCCCTCATCCCTGGAACCAATCTCTTAAATCTTTTCTGCACCCTTGACATCCTTCTTAAAGTGTGGTATCCAGAATTGGGTGTAATATTCCAGTTGAGGTGGAACCCGTGTTATGTCGAGGTTCCCTGTAACCTCTTTGTTTTTTTTTTAAATTTGATGCCTCCATTGATAAAGCCCAGGATTCAGTCTGCCTGATTAACCACTTCCTCAACTTGCCCTGTCATCTTGAGTAATTTACACTGATATACACCCAGGTCCCTCTGTTCCTGCACCACCTTTAGAATTGTATCCTTTATTTGAGATTGTCTCTCCTCGTTTTCACTACCAAAATGAAAGACTTCACACCTTTATGTAATAAACTGCATCTGCAATTTGCCCGCCCATTCCACCAGTCATTCTACATCCTCTTAAAATCTATCACCATCCTCCTCACGGTTCACAATACTTCCACGTTTTGTGTCATCTGCAAAGTTTGAAATTGTGCCCTGCCCACCCAAGTCTAGGTCATTAATATCGATCAAGAAAAACAGTGGTCCCTGGAGAACCGCACTATATACCTTCCTCTAGTCTGAACAACAACCGTTTACCACTACTATGTTCCCTGTAACTTTGTATCCATGTTGATAATGCCCCTTTTATTGCATAAGCTTTATCTTTGCTGACAAGCCTGTTATGTAGTACTTTATCAAACGCTTTTTTTGAAGTTCATGTACACCACATCAACCGCAATACCCTCATTAACCCTCTCTGTTACCTCATCAAAAAGTGTGTATCCGACTCTTGGTTTTCTGATTAGTCCACAGAGTGCTGGTTGTTTCAAAAGGCGGTGTAGCATTCGTCATCGCTACAGATGGGAGAACCTCAAAGCACCCTGTATGACTGACCACTTCCTCTGATGTGTCTTTATACATCAGCCGTGGTTTAGTGGGGAGTACCTCGGCACTGAGTCAGAGGTTTGTGGGTTTAAGTCCCCGCACCATGATTTAAGCATAAAATCTAGGCTGACACTCCCAGTGCAGGACAGAGAAAGTGCTGCACCGTGTGGAGGTGTAGCACCGAGGTACTCTCTTTATTTTGGCTGAGATGTTAAAACGAGGTCCCGACTGCAGACGGGAATGATCCCATAGCCACTATTTCGGAGAATAACAGGAGCATTCTGGAGGATTATCTGGGGCAATAGACATCCCTAAACCAACTTAACTAAAACAGATTGTCTGGTCATTCTCAGTTTCCACCAGGAGATGGCGCAGTTCTCCGCAGAACTTGTGGCTGCAAATAGGATTCGATCAGATGGAGAGACAATGAATTTCCATTCAGCGAGTGATCGCGCCCTCTGGCGGCCGCAGAGGGAATTTTCATCACCATTCATCATTTGGATCATCCATCTGACGTAAAGGAGTCGCAGTCCGAGTATGATCAATGCTACCTACTTTCAGTGAGATGTCGGATTATTTATTGCCATGTGCGAAGATGACCAGATCGTGACAAATGGAGCGAAACTCCCCACCCCCGCAACCCCTCCACTAACACTATTGGATCTAAGATGCATCAGTTGGAATTCATTCCTGGTTATGTGCATTCACCTCACATTGGAATTTCGAGACAGGGTGCCGACCGGCAGTTTTATCACGCTGCTCGATCTTGGACCCTGCAAGTAAAGGGTTACTATCTTGTTGGCACGTGGAAAAGGCTTCTGATCTGCGTCCCTGCAATTTTGCTTCAATCATCAGAGAACACATCAGCTAAGGAACTCACTTTCGACTCCACTGGCATAATGGAGGTTGGAAATGTGCACAGCATCTCGAATCCGTAAAGGCTGGAGGACATCTTACCGTCAGGAGCCCATTAAAAGTCTTCCACTTCATAAAAGCTAAAGAAAAGAAATGATGGCCTGTTGTAGATGTCGGGAACTCCAGTCCAATTTGAAAATATCTGGGGCTGCAGCAAAAGTGGTCGAGAAACAGGGTGAGTAATTTCAATGACAACATTCTTCTCATTATTGATACTGAAAGAGGGACCCGTGTATATGAATCAGAGCAATTTTACATCAAGGTACAGCAAGGAATTAGGAAGGCGAGTAACATGTTAGCTTTGAAACATAAGAGTAAGGAAATCTTTCTGCAGCTAGTTAGGACTTTGGTAACAACACACCTTTAGTGTTGTGTAGAGTGTTGCTCTCCTTATCTACGGAAGCATGTATTTGCCTTAGAGGAGGTTGCAACGAAGGTTCACTCAATTGGTTCCTCGGAGGAGAAGGCTGCCCTATGAGGAGAAATTGAGTCGAATGGGCTGTTATTCTCTGGAAGAATCAGAGGTGATCCATTTGAAACGTACAAGATGATGAGAGGGTTTGACAGGGGACACGCTGAGAGGCTGTTTCCCCCCTGGCTGGAGAGCCTAGAAATAAGGGGTCGAATCTTCAGGATAAGGGGTCGTCTATCGTACTTAGATGAGGACGAATGTCTTCACTCAGAGGGTTATGACTCTTTGGAATTCAGAGAGCTGTGGAATTCTCAGTCATTGAGAAAATTGAAGACATGAGATCCATAGATTTTAGGCACCAAGGGAATCCAGGGATGTAGGAATATGGCGGGAAAGTGGAGTGAAGGTAGCAGATCCTCAAGATCTTCATTATGTGGAGGAGCAGACACGGCGGGCCGAATGGCTTACTCCTGCTCCTATTTTCTAATGTTCTGATGTAAGTGGTTCCTGCGTGTTTGCAGTGTCAGATCATTGTGTCATCACAGCACATACCGTCTAAAATATTATCTTTCTCTTTCGGTCTAACCCGTGTTTCACTTGACCATGAAGTCTCGTCATGGCAAACCCTGAAGCCAGTTGCAGGCCAAACCAGATCTTGATAAGGGAAGTTTATCGATTTCAGTGCAATTTCCAGGTGATCGGAATGAATTATAATCAGAGCAGAGAAGGTTAAGGGACCCAGAGGAAGGTTGTGTTGGAAATCAGGAAGGGTTTTGATAAATTGAACAGGGAGAAGCTGTTTTCTGAGGCAGGAAGGTCGTTAACCAGGAAGGCGCTGATTTAGGGTCAGTGGCAAAAGAAGCAGAAGCGGGACGAGGAGAAAGATTCTGACTGGGACGGGTATTAATGATCTGGAACACATCACCTGAAAGGGCAGTGGAATGGGATTCAGCTTTCAAAAGGGAATTGGATAGATCCTTGGAGCAGAAGATTTCCAGGACTAGGGCAAAAGGGCAGGAAAGTGGGACTAACTGGATAGATATTTTCACAAAAGCAAGCAGAGGCGGTATGATCTCCTTTGTGTTGAATCTTTCTGTGATGCTACAATGTGGACAGATCAGAAAGGAACAACTTGACATCATTTCCTTTATTTAAGAAAAGTAAAACTATTCTCCACCCTTTGGCATATGAAACGTGACAACAAAGCTATTGGGAGTCGGTGAGCCTTATCTGTTATCTCTATGGGTGCATTCTCACTGCAGACAGGGTTCCAGTCAAGCAAACCCTACTTATATGGCTGTGTTGGAGTAGGAACTGCCCTGGGACAAATTCCTCCCAGAACGCCAGGGAATTCTGTCAAGAGCAGGCTGGTTATCATCTGAACAGGTCAGTGTTGAAGAGATTTACCATGACATGTGGAAGTATGTCAATGAGACACCAGTCATTCTTTTTTCAATAGGGGCCCTAAGACTGTGTTTGTCCCGTGGTATTGATCCATCCATATCCAGATTTGATAGATTTCCTTCAGTGAGGAACTTTCTTGGGATGCAGTCGATGATTAAGTTGAGACATGACATGTGACAAGAGCTGCCTGCTTGGGAGGCACAGGGACTTTGGGCCTGGCATTTTGGTACATTCCCCGCCTCATGCCTGGGCCCTGTTATAGATCAAGTCACCGCAATTGTTTTATTTCTGTTCTGTTACGGGATGAGGGCTGGCGAGGACCACGTTTATTCCCAAGTCTGACCACTCTTGAGCAGACTTCTTCTTGAATGCAACTCCGTGGCTGACGAGGCCCATTCCTCAGGACAGTGAAGGGTGAACAGCACTGCTGCCGGGGTCTGGAGTCACTGAGAGTCCAGATTGGGTGAGGGAGGCAAAATTTCTTCCCTAAAGGATATTACTGAACCAGGTGGCACTTTCCACCAATCCAGCAGCTTTATGCTGAGCATCATTGCTGGAATACCCGTCCTCGAACAGAACAACTACTGTTACAAAGGCTACCATCATCAACAACGACATTATTGGTCGACAAGGATGTCAGAAGATGAACGAGGTGTCCTGGCTTTTTTTGGCATCTGGCAAATCCTGCATTCCTAAGCCTTCCTCTTCAGAATACAGCCTTCCATACCAGTGCCCTGTTTAGCTTAGTGCTAGAACTCAACACAGTTTAATTCAGAGAGTACAGAGCTGAGAGATGCTGGATAAACCTTATTGTTGAGACTCAGTGTGACACCAATGACAGTCTCAGTCAGCTCGATGGACCCTCCACCAGTTGGCCCAAGTTTCAGCTGAAAGCCTGGCCCCAGCGCCTGGGAGTTCCTGCTGCGCCTTCCTCAGGCCAAAGTACCTGAATTGAACGCAGTTATGAGACAGTGCGTTCCAAGAAGGTGGGGATTGCTCTACCTAGGGATATCCAAATATAATTTCTGAAAATGAGATGGATACGTTAGCGGTTTGTCAATAAAAAGATACTGAGACGCAGATTAACCACAAACATTATTCATGATTGGCACTGGACAGCAGTTAATAAAGCATACAGTATCCTGGGCTTTATTAAAAGGGGCATAGAGTACAAGAGCAAGGAAATAAGTTGAACTTGTACAAGACACTAGTTCAGCCTCAGCTGGAGTATTGTGTCCAGTTCTGGGAGCTGCACTTGAGGAAAGAAATGAAAGCATTGGAGAGAGTGAGGAAAAGATTCAGGAGAATGGTTCCACGGGTGAGGGACCTCAGTTATGATGATAATTTGGAGAAGTTGGGATTGTTTTCCTTGGAGAAGAGAAGGCTGAGAGGTGGTTTGATAGAGGGAGTCAAAATCATGAGGTGTCGGGACAGAACAGATAGAGAGAAACTGCTCCCACTCGTGAAAGGATGGACAATGAGAGGGCACAGATTTAAACTAATTGGAAACAGAAGTAAAAGTGACATGAGGAAAAAATTGTTTCACAAAGTGGATGGTTAATGTCTGGAGTGCAGGCCCAGAGAGCATGGTGCAGGCAGGTGCAATCGGGGCATTCAAAAGGGAATTATGAAAAGGAAGAATGTGCAGGGTTACGGGTAGAATGCAAGGGAATGGGACTGAGTGAATTGCTCATTCGGAGGGCCGGTTCAGACACAATGGGCCGAATGGCCACCTGTACTGTACCAATTTTCTGATTCTGTGATTAGGAATGTCGATGATAAGTGGCAGTAACTTGATTGCTAACCGGATGATCAAGATTGGGTAAAATTTGTGATAAACACAACAATGGTCGGTTTAAACGGTACAGGGTGATATTCTAAGATAATAAGATGTATCTATCCTTCCGGACTTTGATGGCTCTGTCTTTCAGCAGAACCAAGCCATCCATTTATCACTTTGAGAGCTGTTTGCAAGCTGAAAGATAGAGATGCAGACTCACACAGACAATACCAGCACAGACGAAGAGATTTTTCTTTTAACTTGTTGAGTTATTCTGATCAGGAATGCGATGCCTGAAAGGATGGAGGAAGCAGATTCAACAGTAACTTAGAAAGGAGATTGGGAAATATATTTGAACAGGAAATATCTACACTCTGAAAGTTGATGGAAAACTCTGCAAAGTTTCATCAATGAACAGCTGACTTTATGAGCTCTGCTTACTTGAGTTTTTCTCTCTAACACTCACAGTATAAGAGGGTGGTATGTTTTTGACCCAGCCCTGCACCTGTTTGAATCACTGTGATCACTAGCAGCACAGTAATACACCGCCCTGTCAGTCTGATCCACCCTCAGTATTTTCAGGCTGCAGGTTTTAAGATCGGGTCTGGTGGCTTTAAATCTCTCCTTGAAACCCTCTTCAGGCCTGGAATCAGAGGTGCCAATCGAGGTCACTATGAGCTGTAACCCTGCTCCGCTCTGCTGGCGATACCAGTACATGTAGCTCTCGCTGGTGTCATTCTGGAAACAGTGCATTTCCACCGTTTTCCCCTCTGCGACCGTCAGCCGGTTCCCCCACTGGGTAACGAGAGCGCTCCTGGACCGGGCTGTGGAGGAACATGAGAAACAGATCGGGTCAAAGAGAACAGACACAATGAGGAGAGAGAGAGAGCTTTAATGGTAAACCTCCCGATGCACACTACAGTCGATCAACCCGCTGACGCCCCAGCACAGGGGTCATGTGCTGATTCCCAGAATCGCTGGGCACAACTGCAGTGGCGCTAAATAACGACACTTGTCCTCAACAGTAAAACCAAACCAGTAAATCTCTAACTGATTGGAGCCCTTCGATATCAACAGGAATTGTGTCTCAAAGCTGATTAACTGGGGCCTGAATTTCCCTCCAAGTAGGAACAGTAACCTGGGAGCAGCAGAAACAGTAGATGGAGGTAAACAGTACACAGCATGATGCAGGAATGTGAACCCTTCTTTCAACCTTCCAGCTTGGTCCAGCTCTCACACACACTGCAGTCCTATTGGTGCACAGCCTGCTTTTGTGAAGCAATGCGGAAGTGACGTCATTGCAAGGGCAACCTTCCTTGTGTATCCAACAAAGCAGATGGTTCTTTCATATTTGTGGGTGTAAGAATTAGAATTACACAGGATTGACTTGCAAAGTCCCATCTATTGCAATGTTTGGGGATGTTCATAAAGATTTGAATGGTTGACATATATGTGTTTTATAGAGAGATATCTCACCTGAATTGATTGTAGAATCTCCCGGGGGAGACCTCATTTCACCACTCGGTATCTCAGAAGACCAGTGAGCGGATAGTCAAACCAGGGGACCCTTTCTAAACTTTTCCCATCATAGGACAGCAGTGTTAGTAATGCAGAACCTGGAACTGTCCTCCGGAGGAGCAGAGAAGGTTAAGAGGGGATTTGATAGAGGTTCAAAATCAGGAAGGGTTTAGATAGAGTAATTAAGGGGAAACTGTTTGCAGTGGCAGAAGGGGCGGTAAAGAGAGGACAAGAATTAAAGAATTCTTAATAGAGCAACAGGGAAGATTAGGAATTTTTTTCTTTCACTTGGTGAGTTATTCTGATCAGGAATGCTCTGCCTGAAAGGATGGTGGAAGCAGATTCAACAGTCACTTTCAAAAGAGATTGGGATGTATATTTGAACAGGAAATATCTGCCACCCATTGAGGATAGAGTGTAGAGTGGGATGAAACAAGTAGATCTTTCAAAATGTTGGCACAGGAACAACGGGCCGAATAGCCTCTACTGTTCTGTATGATTTTCAACTTCTCTGGAGATTATTTCCTCTGCTTTGGAAAGTACTGAAATGAGTCTTTGGATATTGAACTGTCATTCAGGGAGCACTTAGAATCTATTGGAATATTCCACATTCTGCTGGGTTTGGAAAACTTCCCAAAGCTCCATCCAGGAACAGTTGTCTTTATGATCTCTCCTGGAAAGTATAAACAGGATTGGACCAAGTCAGCATTTGTTTGCGAAAGGGAAATCATGCTTAACAAATCTACTGGAGTTGTTTGAGGACTTAACAAGTAGAATAGATAAGGGAGAACCAGTGGATCTGGTGTATTTGGATTTTCAGAAAGCTTTTAATAAGGTCCCACATAAGAGGTAAGTGTGCAATATTACAGAACGTGGGATTGCGGTAATATACTGGCATGGAATGAAAATTGGTTGACAGACAGGAAACAGAGAGTAGGAATAAGTGGGTCTTTTTTCCAGGAGGCAGGCAGTGACTAGTGGGGTATCACAGGGATCAGTGCTTGGGCCCCAGCTATTCACAATGCATATTAATGACTTGGGTGAGGGAACTAAATGTAACATTTCCCTGTCTGCAGATGACACAAAGCTGGGGGTAATGTGAGCTGTGAGCAGGATGCAAAAAGACTCCAATATGATTTGGACAAGTTGGGTGAGTGGGAAAATGCATGGTAGATGCAGTATAATGCGGATAAATGTGAGGTTATCCACTTTGGTTGTAAAAACAGAAAGGCAATGAGTAACTGAATGGTGATCGACTGGGAAAGGGGAGGTTCAGTGAGACCTGGGGATCCTTGTACCCCAGTTGCTGAAAGCAAGCATTCAGGTGCAGAAAGCAATTAGGAAGGCGAATGGTATGTTGGCCTTCGTTGCAGGAGGATTTGAGTACAGGAGCAAGGATTTCTTACTGCAGTTATACAGAGCCTTGGTGAGATCAGATCTGGAGTATTGTGTGCAGTTTTGGTCTCATTATCTGAGAAAGGATGTTCTTGCCATGGAGGGAGTACAAAGAAGATTTACTAGGCTGATTCCTGGGATGGCAGGATTGACGTATGAGGAGAGATTGGGCCGACTCGGCCTAAATTAACTAGAGTTTAAAAGAATGAGAGGGAATCTCGTAGAAACCTCTAACATTCTAACAGGACTATACAGGCTAGAAGCAGGAAGGATGTTCCCGATGGCTGGAGAGTCCAGAACCAGGGGTCACAGTCTCAGAATACAGGGGATGTCATTTACAGCAGAGATGAGGAGAAATGTCTACACTCAGAGGGTGGTGAACCTGTGGAATTCTCCTGCTCCTATTTTCTGTGTTTCCATGTTTCCCTACTTGACTTTTCCTCTCTAACAGCTCACAGTATAAGAGGGTGGTATGTTTTTGACCCAGCCCTGCACCTGTTTGAATCACTGTGATCACTAGCAGCACAGTAATACACCGCCCTGTCAGTCTGATCCACCCTCAGTATTTTCAGGCTGCAGGATTTAAAATCGGGTCTGGTGACTTTAAATCTCTCCTTGAAACCCTCTTCAGGCCTGGGATCAGATGTACCAATCGAGGTCACTATGAGCTGTAACCCTGCTCCGCTCTGCTGGCGATACCAGTACATGTAACTCTCGCCGGTGTCATTCTGGAAACAGTGCATTTCCGCAGTTGTCCCCTCTGCGACCATCAACCGGTTCCCCCACTGAGTAAGGAGGGCACTCCTGGACCGGGCTGTGGAGGAACATGAGAAACAGATCGGATCAAACATTTAAATAGGCACAGTAAGGACAGAGAGATACTTAATGTTTAAAATTGCGATGCACGCCACAGTCCATCAGTTCACTGAACAAACATACAGACCGGTCATCTCTGGAGGCTCAGTATCCGCTGGGCACACCTGCAGCTGCGCCCAAATCGCTGCACTTGGCCTCAGTGTCCATTGCTGGGGAGGACAAAAGTCAGCCAGCTTGCCCACTTTCCCCGCCGCCAACACTGGCTCTATTGCAATGTCCTTGCACCGTCCGCCAGTCCAGCGACACTGACTGGGTCAGCTCATTGATATTGTGGGCAATGTGCCCAAAATCAGCTGCCTAGGACTGGCCAACCTTCAGGTAATGGGCAGGGCGAACAAGGCAAGTTACATTTATTATTGAACAGAGTAAGAAACAATTAGGACCCAAAAGAAAGGCATTTACAGAGCCAGAGAATGATACAGCTCAGCAGGAAGCCCTTCGGCCAATCGCGACTGTGCTAGCTCTTTGAAGAACCTTTGCAAATATTCCAACTCCCCTGCTCTTTACCCAGATTCCTGCAAATATTGCCCATTCAGGAATTTATCCAGGTCTCTCTTTTTTTTTAAAGAAAAGGTTGCAATTGCATCCACCCGGCTTTCAGACAATGTATTCCAGAGCAGAACAATTCACTGCTTCAAACAGTGAAGAATCCTCCAAGTGATCGAACTGTTTGAAGACTTTCTGCAACAATGAGAATTGATGTTGTCCAGAAGCAGATTAATCCGGGCCCGGATTTCCCTACAAGTATGAGCAGTAACCTGGGAGCAGCAGAAACAGTAGATGGAGGTAAACAGTACACAGCATGATGCAGGAATGTGAACCGTGCTCTCAGCCTTCCAGCTTCGTCCCGCTCTCACACACACTGCAGTCCTATTGGTCCTGCACATGTCTTTGTCATCTAGGGTGCAAGTGACGTTATTGCAAGGGCAACCAATAGAACGACCCTTGTGTATCCAAGCAAATCAGATCCTCCTTTCCAATGTCTGAATGTAAGAATTAGAATGACACAGGACTGACTTGCAAAGTCCCATCTATTGCAGGGTTTGGGGATGTTCAGAAAGATTGGAACGCTTGACAAATCTGTGCTTTATAGAGGGATATCTGATGTGAAGTAACTGTAGAAACTCATGGGGGAGAACTCATTTCACCAATCAGCATTTCAGGTGGTCAGTGAGTGGATAGTTAAGCCAGGCCTCTCTGTATAAACCTTCACCATCATAGGACAGCTGTATTAGTAATGTAGAAACTGGGACTGTACTCCTGACAGCAGAGAAGGTTAAGAGGAGATTTGATATAGAGGTTCAAAATCAGGAAGGGTTTTGATAGAGTAAATAAGGAGAATCTGTTTGCAATGGTAGAAGGGTCAGTAAACATGGGACACGGATTGAAGGTGATTCATCAAAGAACCAGAGAATGTCTGGAGGCTCGGTGTCCGCTGCACAGAAATGAACCTGCTCGAAATCAATAGCAAGACCAAAGCTCTGAAGGATTTAACTGATTGGAACCTTTTCATATCAACAAGAGTTGCTGATGTTCAAAGCTGATTAACCGGGGCCCGAAATACCCTCCAAATAGGAGCAGTAACCTGGGAGCAGCAGAAACAGCAGGTGTAGGTAAACAGTACACAGCATGATGTGGGAATTTGAAGCCTCCTATCTCAGCCCCCTTGTCACACTCTGCAGACCTCTCTACCTCCCTCTGCGCCTCCTCTGGTGTTGAAGTGCGGAGATGCCGTCACTGCATGACCGTCCAATAGAACCTCTTGTTTCTCAATGCAAAGCACATTGTTCCTCCTTAGTTGTGAAGAATATTGAATGGACAGCAATGACTTGCAATGTGCAAGCAATTCCAGAGGTTCGGGAATCCCCTGAAGGGTGCAATGTGTGGAGGTGTAGATTATTTGGAGAGTTTGGAAGAGTTAGGACTGTCTTCCTCTTCACAGAGAAGGTGAAGAGGAGATTCAATAGAGGTGTTCAGAACCATGAGGGGTTTTGATAGGGTAAGTAATGAGACACTGTTTGCAGTGACAGGAGGGTCGGTAACCAGAGGGGCACAGATTTGAAATCATGGGCAAAAGAACCTATGTCCCCTCGTCCTTGTACCATCAGCTCATGAGAAAAACACCAAAATAATCAACAAAAGCCTCAGCAGGTGAAAAACACCAATAAATTCAACAACATTAGCAGGAAAATAAATCAACAATTTCAACAACAATTTCAACAGGAGAAAAACACCAACAAACTCAACAACAACCTCACCAGGTGAAAAACACCAACAAACTCAACAACAACCTCAGCAGGAAAAAGCACCAGAACATTCAACAACAACTTCAACAGGTGATAAACACCAACTAATTCAACAGAAACCTCAGCAGGTGAAAAACACCAATAAATTCAACGACATTAGCAGGAAACAAAATCAACAATTTCAGCAGGAGAAAAACACCAACAAATTCAACAACAACCTCAACAGATGAAAAACACCAACAAACGCAGCAACAACTTCAGCAGGAAAAGTCACCACAAAATTCAACAACAACCTCAACAGGTGAAAAACACCATCAAATGCAGCAACAACTTCAGCAGGTGAAAAACAGCAACAAATTGAACAACAACTTCAGCAGGAGATAAACACCAACAAATTCAACAACAACCTCAACAGGTGAAAAACAGCAACAATTTCAACAACAACTTCAATCAGAAGAAGGCACCAACAAATAAAACAACAATTTCAGTCTGAGAAAAACACCAAAAAATTCTACAACAACCTCAGCAGGAGAAAACCCTCAACATATTGAGAGTGGAAAGGGATTGGTGAAGCTGGTAGAAATAACACAGCAGGCACATGAGCATTTTGTGGGAGTTTAGGATGGAGGGTTACTGGGGAATGTTAATGAGGGATGCTGGATGGCAGCTCCCCCAAGTGACTGTGCATGTATCGCGTGAATGGAGGAGGCTGGGGTTAGCAACGGAGCAGTGAGGGGAAAGATTGAAACAGGCCAGATGATGTGTCTGGGAGTGGGGAATGGCCACGCAGTGTAAAAACACCCGTGTTGAGGCCTCTATTCTATTTTCTTTCTGAATCTCTCTATCTGCTTTCAGTCACAGGATGTGGTTGTGCCTCTGATGTGCAGCATTCAGTGCCCACCACCTCACTGCCCTTGAGAAGGCGGCGATGAGCCCACCCCCATTGCTGTCTGTGCCCATCACAGCTTTTGTACGAGCGACTGTCTTGCCCGGCCAATTCAGAGGGCCCTTTAAGAATCAACCATATTGTTGTGGGACTGGAGTCACCTCTTCAGCCAGACCGGATAAGGATGGCAGGTATCCTTCTCTCTGTGACAGATGAGGTTTTAGTCCAAGACAGTAGGTTAATGTTCACCGTGACTGAGAGCAGCTTTTCATCAATTCCAGCTTTATCTAATGAAGGGAATAGAAATAATCTAGCATGCTGGGATTTGAATTCACATCTCCAGGATATCAGCCCAGGCCCTTATATTACTAGCCCAGTAACATAACACTTTGCTACCTTACCCTTTAACCTACTGTTTTGCCTCAGCCCTAGGAGTGGAAAAATACAAATGTGTGTAGGGTAAACCCACAGAACAGGCTGTTTCTCTTTCTTGCTGCATCCGGGAACATGTTGAAACATTTACAGCTGCACTCTGATAACCACACATCCTGACGGTGCCTTTCCTGTCTCTGTGTCTCTCTGTACAATGCGATTCTGTTGCTGTATTGTGCTGACAAAGTCCTTCCACAACAGCATGCAAAGGAAACAGTGCAGAGGAACTTACAGGTGGTTAAGGCGACAAATTGAATGAACAGGGGAGATAGGAGGAGTTGCACTAGCTGGGTTGATCTTGCAGAGAGCTAGCATGGACTCGATGGGCCGAATGGCCTCCTTCTATACTGTAACCAGTCTCTGATTCTATGATCGATTTCCTGTGGTCGGAGAATCTGAAAATATCTTTGATCAGTCAATCAAGTGTGAAGGAAATGCAACACCCAACATGTTTACATTGCTTGTTCTTTATTCCCTCAGGTAGAGAAGATTAAACGGTGATCTGACTGAGGTGTTTAAAACGATTGAATGGGTTGACAGGGTAGATAGAGATAAACTGCTTCCTCTTGTTGGGGGCGGGGTACGGGGGCAGAACAGCAGAGAAGGAGCCTGTTCGGCCCTTCGAGTCCATGCGGGCTCTCTGTACAGAAATCCAGTTTGTCCCATTCCTCAAGCAAGTTTATTTCTCTCCAAGTTCCTGTCTATTTTCATATTGAAATCATTCATTCTCTCTGATTCCACCACCCTGGTAGGCAGTGAGTTCCAGGTCATTACACCTCACTGCGTAAACAAGATATTCCTCACCTCACCCCTGTATCTCTTGCCCAAAACCGTACATCTGTGTCCCCGAGCCCTTGTACCCATCAGCTCATGGGAACAGCTTTTCATTGTCTACTTTACCTAAACCTCTCTTCATTTTGTACACTTCTATCAAATCTCCCCTCAATTTCCTTTGCTCCAAGGAGAACAACCCCAGCTTCAACAACCGAATCATGCAGCTAAAATCTCTCATCCCTGGAACCATCCCAATCCATCTCCTTTACACCCTCTCAAGGACCCTACAACCTTCCTCAAGTGTAGTGACCAGAACTGGACTCAATACTCAAGTTGGGGCCGAACAAGAGCCTTATAAATGTTTCGCTCAATCTCTCTGCTTTTGAACTCTACACCTCTATTTATAAATCTCGAGATCCCATAAGCTTTGTGAACCTCTCTCTCCATATGTCCTGCCACCTTCAAAGATCTATGCACATTAACCCCCAGGTCCCTCTGTCCTTGAACACTCTTCAGGCCTGTGTCATTAAGTCTGTATTTCCTCTCTGTCTCCCTTCTGCCAAAATGAATCACCTGATAGCAATGTAGTTCACTGTTAACTGCCTCTGAGATGGGCTAGCAAGTCATTCAGTTCAGGGCAATTCGGCATAGGTAATGAATTTTGACCTTGTCAGTGATGTGCACATCCCTGAATATGTGCTTCTTTATATAAAATTCCTCCTTCTCCATTTTTCTTTCACTGTTTTCTGACTTTGCTTCCCCTCTTTACTTCCTTCAGATCATCTGTTTTAGTATATCACAAGTGTTGGTCAAACCAGTCACTATGAACGAGCAGACTTGGGGAAATCCAGTTGTCTATTTTGTGTGGAATGGTTATAATTTTAATCTGTTTCAGAGTTAGTGGAATTGACTATTAGGTAGATGGGTCAAGTCACTGCTGCATTGCTCGCTCAGTCTCTCCAGAAGCAAGTGGGACTCAGGCTGCGGTGGAGCTCCATCCCCATCTCGTGGCTGTAATGTGTAACTACAGGCACCTGAGATTTGCAAAGTGCAATTCATAAAATAGGCATTATGAAGACATGCTTTGAAATTGCTCCGTCTTCCCATTTTTTATCCATTGCTTCAGCTGGTGACGCTAGTGACATCGAATTAGATAGAAATTGCAGCACAGATTCAGGCTATTCGGCCCGATGGCCCCACGTTCCAGACTAGCCTGGGGCAGATGGTGGTGTAGTTGTCATGTCACTGAGCTGGTGTACCAGAGGCGGGGGTGAATCTCCAGGGGACATGCGTTAGAATCCCACCAGGTCAGATGGTGGAATTTAAATTCAATTAATGAATAAATGCAATTATTTCATCAGAAAATCTGCAATTGAAAACTAGTCTCAGTTAAGGTGTCCTGACACCCAGCTGGCTCACTCATGTCTTTTCGGGAAGGAAATCATCCGTCCAAACCCGCTCTGAAAACCTCAACAAACTGAGTTTCACCTCCTCAATGAACAGACCTGATTAATACAGCCCCTCCACCAGCGCAGTGAGGATATCACAACATGTCAGTGTGAAGCCTTCTGTTCTGAAAACTGTCTCTCACTTGATCACATGAAGTGAGCACCAGATCTCCCGTTATTCCACCTGGAAACAGGGAGCACGGGAGTGGGGGGCGGGGGGAATGTTACTTTAGACTTGGCACGATAGATGTGGGAGTTGTGCTAAAGTCACGATGGAAATTCAGGCTCTCTCCTAGTTTCCTACAAACACCTGGGAGAAAGTAATTGTAAAATAGAACCTGGAAATCTACAAACTGGCATCTGGGTGCAAATATTTCAAGGTTGGAATGATATAAATGTCACTTAATGCCCCCTAAACAATCATATTAAAGGCTCATCTACGGGATATCAAATCATTGAGTTTTTTTTTCGCATTGCCGGAATATATTGTGTGAAATAGGTGAGAAGTGAAAAATTTCAGAAGCAGCCAAGTTGACCTGTGGAGCTGCTGTGGGGAAAGCTCACTCTGTCTGAGCATGTTCTCGGCAGCGGCTGCAGTGGAGTAACACTGGCACCTAGTGGCTCCAGCTGCAACTGCAAGCACCGATTCTGCAGGCGTTTCAGTGTCAGACCCTGAACCTGTTTCAGTCATTAGTTATCTTCTCCTACTCGACTCGTTTTGGCGCTTGTGGCACAGAACTAGATGGAAGTTAGTGCACAGATCCGCGCCATTCGGCCTGACAGCTCCCTGCTTCACTCAAGCCTCAGCCAGTCAAATACATATTGAAGTGCACTGTTGTCATGTCGGTAAGGAGGCAGACAAGCTGCAAGATCAAGTGCAGCGTTATTCATAAAGAAAAGGGAGTGGGAGTAATTGGACAGGGAGGGTGAAAACCAGGGATCATAAATGTAAGGTAGTCCTTAATAAATCCAATTGGGAATTCAGGAGGAGGTTCTTTAACCCAGGGAACGTTGAGAATGTAGAATTGGCGACCAAATGGAATGGGTTGAGATCGAATAGAGACGATGCAGTTAAGGGGGGAGCTGATTAAATACATGAGTGAGAAAGGAATAGAAGAATCTGCTGATGGTGCAAGATAGAGAGAGATGGGAGGAGGTCGCTCTTTCGAACAGCCAGGCCAGGATCGTTGGGCTGAATGGCCTGGATCTATCCTGCATTATTCTGTGATCCAATAAGACCCGTCAACCTGCTGCCTTGTTTCAGGGCCAAGCCAGTTTCATTTCCCCCCTTGTGCTAAACGGGAGTTAAAGGGTTAAGTTCTTCACCGCACTGAACTCCAGTCACTGTGAAAATTCTTCAAAAGACCCCGAGAGACTGAGAGACAAATGGGTTAACAGTTTTGAACAGATGCTGAAGCCGCCGTCTGGAGGCAGGTGTTCCAGTCAGAGACGGATCTGGAGAGGTGTTTCGCCTTTGCACTGTCTGAATCATCAGAGACATGATTAAAGGTTCCAAGATCAACCATTTCCTATTTGTATGGACTTGTGTCCATTAGAGTAATGAGGGTAAGGGGAGATTTGAAAGATGTGGTCAGAAGTGTCTTGATAGAGAAACTGTATCCAGATGGCTGTATCTACTGTCAGGAGGGTCGATAAACCAGGAACCAAGAATTGAAGGTAATTGGGAAAGGAACCAGAGTGGGAGATGAGTGGAATCTTTCTCCTCAGTGAATTGTTATCATGTGGAGGGCACTGACTGAAAGGGCGGTGGAAGACCATCCAATAGTAACTTCCAGATGTCAATTGGAGAAGTAGATGAAGGGGAGATTTATTAGTGCAATGGAGAACTAGTCAGTGAATGGGAACTAGTTAGACAACTCTGTCAAAGAGCCAGTTCATTCAACAGTAGACATAGAAACTGACAGATAGTCAGAGTGATAGAATGACAGCCCAGATAGACAGGTCTATCTCCCATAAGTGAGTTCTGCCAATGTTTAGAGTTTTTGCTGAACTCCGGCGCCTTTCTGAGTCACTGTGCTGACTCCAGGCACAGTAATGCACGGCTGATTGATTCGCCAACAGGCTGGAGGACTCCAGGTAAAAATGGGTGTTGTCGGGTATCCTAGCGGTGAAACCGTCCACCTCACCGGCGGGGTTGACCGTTCCGGCGGGGTAGGAATAGAAAAGATTCTCGGGCTCACGGTCCGGATGCCACCGGTACCAGTAGAAATAGGACGTAGCAGTTGCTTCAGTGTAAATACACTGGATCCTGACTGGAGATCCTGGGGAATGGGATATGGAAGCAGGAGTCTGTTGGATCAACACGGCCCCCACTTCTGTAAAACAGAGAGGGAACGAGGGAGATAAACCCAAGGACAATGTCAATAAAGATATCAACAAGAAGAGGTAGAGGCGGGCAGACAGAGAGATAAAGAGAGAGGTGGGGACCAGTTGGAGGCAGAGATAAAGGCAGAGAGAGAGATAGAGAGAGAATGAGAGACAGAGAAAGAATTATAGAGGGAGAAGGAGAGAGACAAAGACAGACAGAGACTGAGAAGCAGAGACACATGTACATCATTGTCACCTCACAGTTCAGACACCTCCTTACCCGTTAACACCAACAACACAACCCAGAGCTGAGACAAAGACATCTCTGGAGGGTGAAGGATCCGTGTGGTTTTATATGAAATGACTGAGCACTTTTATTGTCGAGTATCTCAAAGTTCTGGGCACTGACTGAAATTCACAGCTTCCTTCTCCATCACTTTATCATTCGGATAAGCGGGACCCAGTTTTCTTTCATTTCCGGGGAGGGACCAATGTTAGACTCCTGGTAATCGCTTTCTGGAACTGCAGTTCTGTGTCATTGACATCTGCAGCCCGATCATTCGGAGCTCTCTCCAAATATGTGCACCTAGTACTACAGGTGTGTTCTCACCAAGACCCAATACAAGTGTAATACGACTTCCTTATTCTTGTACTCCCATCCCCCTTGCAATAAAGACCAACATGCCTGAAATTCAACAGAAGCACTTCATTGGCTGTAGAACTCCTTGGGAAGTTCCAGATCGGCTTTCCAACTTTCTCCCCTCTTTCAGATACTGACGTTGACTATATAGAATTGCAGACAATATAGAACACAGCATCAGGTGAACGGATCTATACAGGTGTTGATGTTCCACAGATACATCCTTTCATCCCTCTTTATCTCATCTTCTCAGCATCTCCTGTCAATCCTTTCTGCCTCGTATGTCTACTAGTATCCCACTGAATACTATTTGCCTCCACCACTGCCTATGGTGGTTCGTTCCCCATTCTCACCAATCTCTGGGTAATGAAGTTTGTCCTGAATTCACGTCTGGATTTGTACTGAGTATTTTATACCTTATAGTTCTGGTCTTGGGCCTCAAGTGAAAATATCTTCTCTACGACTATCCTATCAAACCTATTAATAATATTAAAGACTTCTTATCTGGGCACCCCTCATTTCTAGAGAAGGACCCCTGCCTGTTCGATCTCTACTGTTATGTATAATTATACCGTGATCTAAATGTGGTCTAACCAATGTATGTAGACGCCAGAACTGTGCTCAGTGCTCCAGTTGTGATCTAACCAATGTATAATGAGAATGGAACAGTGCACAGTTCTCCAAATGAAGTCTAACCAAGGAATGAGGAGTCCTGAAATGTTCACAGTGCACCCAGTGTGTTTTAACCAAGGAGGTTGGAGGCCAAACATGTGCAAATTCCAATTTTGGAACCCAGGTACATGATGATAAAACTGTGGATCAGGCCCTGCTCTTTGAGTTCGTGGAAAAATTACGTGAGTTTGAGGTCAGTCTGTATGTGGTTCTTTGTCTAGACAGTGGATAACTCTGAACTGCTTTGTCCTGTCAGTCACTGTAAATAAATGCACCTCCACATTGACCTTACCTTGGAGAACCTACAGTCGACACCTCAAAGCACAAGAGAAGTAACACCAGAGGTGCCTCCGCATTAACCTCCAAATCCAGTGGCAAAACAGGTAGTCCAACAGCATCGTCCTCTCCCAAACCAATCTGTCTAGTGTCAGGGTTCGAGTCACCCAAAACCAGCTCCACTGGCTGGGACATGTCATTCACATTCCTGCCACCAGACTCCCCAAAGAAGCAGTTCTACTCAGAACTTAGCCGTGTCAGGAGACTCCCAGGAGGACAGCGGAAACGTTTTAGAGATGTCCTCACAGCATCCCTGGAGAGATGAAACATCCGCATTGACTCCTGGGAGAACATGGCTCCTGAACATCCCAGTTGGAGAAAGGACATACGGGAAGGCATTGGACACCTCGAGGAACTTAAGGAACATGCAGAGGTAAGGCCGAGGCATCGGAGGGAGCGCACAAACCTGAAAACTACTCACCTGCCTGATCCTCAAAGCACCGCCTGCCCCTCATGCGACAGAGTCTGCAGATCATACACTGGACTCATCAGCCATCTCAGAACCCATTGAACCGGAGTGGAAGCAAGTCATCCTCAATGCAGGGGGAACTGCCTAAGAAGGTGAACTCTCTCCAGCTTCCGGGTTAATTTATTATTTTGCACCATTCTGCAAAAGCAAACCCGCTGTTAAAACCTCAACATACTGAGTTTCACCTCCTCAAAGAACAGACCTGATTAATACAGCACCTCCACCAGCGGTGTGAGGATATCACAACATGTCATTGTGAAGCCTTCTGTTCTGAAAACTGTCCCTCACTTGATCACATGAAGTGAGCACCAGATCTGCCGTTTTCCACCAGGAAACAGGGAACATGGGGGGCAAATGTTACTTTACACTTGGCACGATACATGTGGGAGTTGTGCTAAAGTCAGGATGGACATTCAGGCTCTCTCCTAGTTTCCTACAAACACCTGGGACTATGTAATTGTAAAATAGAAACTGGAAATCTACAAACTGGCATCTGGCTGCAACTATTTCAAGGTTGGACTGATATTAATGTCACTTAATGACCCCAAAAGGATCAGATTTAAAGATCATCTACCTGATATCAAATCATTGATTTGTTTGACATTGCCAGAATATTTTGTGTGAAATAGTTGAGAAGTGAAACATTTCAGAAGCAGCCAAGTTGACCTGCAGAGCTGCTGTGGGGAAAGCTCACTCTGTCTGAGCATGTTCTGGGCAGCGGCGACAGTAGAGTAACACTGGCACCTAGTGGCTCCACGTGCAACTGCAAGCACCGATTCTGCAGGCGTTTCAGTCTCAGACTCTAAAATTGTATCAGTCATTGGCTTTATTATCCTACTCGACTCCCGTTTGCGCTTGTGGCATAGAACCAGATGGAAGTTAATGCACTCTTCCGCGCCATTCGGCCCGACAGCTCTCTGCTTCACTCAATCCGCAATCAGTCAAATACATTTTGAAGTGCAGTCACTGTTGTAATGTCGGGAAGGAGGCAGACAAGCTGCAAGATCAAGTGCAGGGATATTCAGAAAGAACAGGGAGTGGGAGTAATTGGACAGGGAAGATGAAAACGAGGGATCATAAATGTAAGGTTGTCCTTAATAAATCCAATTGGGAATTCAGAAGGAGGTTCTTTAACCAAGGGAGCGGTCAGAATGTGGAATTAGCGACCAACTGGAATGGGTTGAGGTCGAATAGAGACAATACTGTTAAGGGGGGAGCTCAATAAATACATGAGTGAGAAAGGAATAGGAGAATCTGTTGATAGGGTAGGATGAAGAGAGATGGGAGGAGGTCGCTCTTTCGAACAGCCAGGCCAGGATCGATGGGCTGAATGGCCTGGATTTGTCCTGCATGATTCTATGATCCAATAAGATCCATCAACCTGCTGCCTTGTTTCAGGGCCAAGACAGTTTCATTTCCCCGCCCACACCTCCCCCCCCCCCTCTTCCCCCACTTGTACTAAACGGGAGCTAAAGGGTTAAGTTCTTCACCGCACTGAACTCCAGTCATTGTGAAAATTCTTCAAAAGACACCGAGAGACTGAGAGACAAGTGGGTTAACAGTTTTGAACAGATGCTGAAGCTGCCGTCTGGAGGCAGGTGTTCCAGTCAGAGACGGATCTGGAGAGGTGTTTCGCCTTTGCACTTTATGAATCATCAGGGACATGATTAAAGGTTCCAAGATCAACCATTTCCTATTTGTATAGACTTGTGTCCATTAGAGTAATGAGGGTAAGGGGAGATTTTAAAGATGTTGTCAGAAGTGTCTTGATAGAGAAACTGTATCCAGAGGGTCGTATCTACTGTCAGGAGGGTCGATAAACCAGGGACCAAGAATTGAAGGTAATTGGGAAAGGAACCAGAGTGGGAGATGAGTGGAATCTTTCTCCTCAGTGAATTGTTATCATGTGGAGGACACTGACTGAAAGGGCGGTGGAAGACCATCCAATCGTAACTTCCAGATGTCAATTGGAGAAGTAGATGAAGGGGAGATTTCTTAATGTAATGGAGAACTGGTCAGTGAATGGGAACTGGTCAGACAACTCTGTCAAAGAGCCAGTTCATTCAACAGTAGACATAGAAACTGACAGATCGTCAGAGTGTTAGAATGACACCCCAGATAGACAGGTCTATCTCCCACAAGTGAGCTCTGACAATGTCTAGAGTTTTTGCTGAACTCCGGCGCCTTTCTGAATCACTGTGCTGACTCCAGGCACAGTAATACACGGCTGATTGATTCACCCACAGGCTGGAGGACTCCAGGTAAAAATGGGTGCTTTCGGGTCTCCTGGCGGTGAAACCGTCCACCTCACCTGAGGGGTTGACCGTTCCGGCGTAGCTGGAATAGAATAGGTCCTGAGGCTCACGGTCCAGATGCCATCGGTACCAGTAGAAATAGGAGCCTGCTGTTGCTTCTGTGTAAATACATTGGATCCTGACTGGAGAGCCTGGGGAATGGGATATGGAAGCGGGAGTCTGTTGGATCAACACAGCCCCCACATCTGTAAAACAGAGAGGGAGAGAGAGAGAGAGAGAAATAGAGAGATAAACCCAGGGACAATGTCCATATCGTTACCAACAAGAAGAGGTAGAAGTGGGCAGACAGACAGAGATAGAGAGAGAGCGGTGGGGACCAGTTAGAGGCAGAGAGGCAGAGAGAGAGAGATGAGAGACAGAGAACGAAATATGGAGGGAGAAGGAGAGAGACAAAGACAGCCAGAGACTGAGAAGCAGAGACACATGTACATCATTGTAACCTCACAGTTCAGGCACCTCCTTACCGGTTAACACCAACAACACAACCCAGAGCTGAGACACAGCCATCTCTGGAGGGTGAAGGATCCGTGTGGTTTTATATGAAATGACTGAGCACTTGTATTGTCGAGTACCCCAAAGTTCTGGGTACTGACTGGAATTTATAGCTTCCGTCTCCATCATCTTCAACACTTGCCTATGCGGAGCCAAGCTTTCTTTCTTTGCTCATGGGCTCACCGAGGACTCGTCATTTCTGGGGAGGGACCAATGTTTGACCCTCAGCTCATCGGTTTCTGGGCCTGCAGTTCTGTTTCATGTCTTTGATAGTTGCAGAAGGGAAGGGAGCAAATGTGATTTAAACTATCTTCTGTGGTGGAGAGGTGATTAAATGAGCGGGTGTGTTGGGATCATCAATACCTTCAATACTCCCCTGATCATAACCACATTCATCCTGACACCATCCTCACACTCATCATTACCATCTGAGGCCACATTGTCACCCTCCTCCCGACCGCCAGCATCTGTGTCAGCCTCACCCTCAGCAGCCTCATAACCATGAAAAGATGCTCACTCCACCATCATTATCAAGCTTGTTCTCTTCCAATTGTATCTGAATGTATTCAGTGATGGGATGTGTGCATTGCTGGGAGGGTCATTTCAGAAAAGCTGAGATGTTACAAGAGTAAATGTTCACTTTCTTTCTTAAATATCCATCAGGACTCGGTAACAATGGAAATGTTAAAGGTTAGACCAGGAGTGGGGTGACAAGTTAACTATTCCATAGATGCACTTGACATGAAGTGAGGAGACCATGGATGGAATGGGAAACATTCCAATGTGTGTGGATTGAATGAGCAGTGGTGTGGTCCAGCATCGCACCCCTAACCTTCTGGATAGGGTTCTGGGACTTTTTGGAACCTTGTGTGTTACAATGAACAGCTTCTCCCACACCTCCACATAGCTGAAATCCCTCACGCCCGGTCACCTCCTTGTAAATCTCCTTTGCACCCTCTGCATCCTCCCAACAATGTCATGTACAGAAGTGGACGTAGCACACCGGTTGAAGCCAAAACAGGCTTTTTATAAAGGGTTGAGCATCAATTTGTTGCGTTTGTGTTGCATTCAAAATTGTGTGTGTTAATTCTGCTTAATCAGGGAAAATAGTATGAAACATGCATTTCGGTACGACATTTTTGCTCGGTGGATTTGTTTTGACTTACCTGCAGTTTTTTGGCACTAAAGTGTCAGCCTTTTTCTTGGCTCCAGTCTGTGGAGTGGGTCCTTCTAACTCAGAGAGGACAGTTCTACCCACTCAGGCAGCGCACGTTGAGTCTTGAGTACCTCACCTCCTGACTCCCCAAAGCCTGTCCACCATCTATAAGGTACAAGTCAGGAGTGTGTTGGAATACTCTCCACTAGAGTGTGGCTCCAACAACACTGAAGAAGCTCGATACCATCCAGGACAAAACAGCCCGCTTGATTGGCACCCCATTCACAAACATTCACCCCTCCACCACCGACGCACAGTGGCAGCAGTGTGTACTATATAGAAAATGCACTGCAGCAATGCACCAAGGCTCCTTCGACAACACCTTCCAAAACCACGACCTCCAACACCTAGAAGGACAAGGACAGCAGATGCACGGGAACATCACCAACTGCAGGTTCTCCTTCAAGCCACATGCCATCCTGACTTGGAACTATATCGCCGTTCCTTAGCTGTCGTTGATTCAAAATCCTGGAACTCCATTCCTAACAGGACCGTGGGTGGACCTACCCCACATGGACTGCAGTGGTTCAAGAAGGCAGCTCACCACCACCTTCTCAAGGGCAATTTGGGATGGATAGCAAATGTTGGACTGGTCAGCGATGCTCACATCTCAATAAATAATTATTTTAAAACTATAAATGAACAGAAGCTGCTTCTTTCGGCAGAAGGCAACCAGGAGACATTGATTAAATGTAACTGGCAGATGAATAAGTGGGGGGAGGGGGGAGATGTGATGATTTGTTTAAGCAGCGAGTTGTTATGATGTGGCTAGCACTGTCTGAAAGGGTGTTGGAAGCACCTTGAACATGAACATTCAAAAGGCAATGGATTGCACACGTGAATGGAATCAATGTGCATGGCTATGGGGAAGTAGCAGGGGGGAAGAGCATAAACTGGACAGTTCTTTCAAATAAGCCAGTACGGGGGAGATGGGCCGAATGGTCTCCTTCTGTTCTGTTATCCAAGATGATTCCATGAACTGGTTGCAGAAAATGAGCAGTCAGTCTACTGCTGCCCCCTGCCGGTGGAAGATGAGCACTGAGATTCAATCTACTGCTGCCCCCTGCCGGTGGAAGATGAGCACTGAGATTCAATCTACTGCTGCCCCCTGCCGGTGGAAGATGAGCACTGAGATTCAATCTACTGCTGCCCCCTGCCGGTGGAAGATGAGCACTGAGATTCAATCAACTGCTGCTCCCTGCCGGTGGAGGATGAGCACTGAGATTCAATCTGCTGCTGCCTCCTGCCGGTGGAAGTTGAGCACTGAGATTCAATCCACTGCTGCCCCCTGCAGGGGGAAGATGAGCACTGAGATTCAATCTACTGCTGCCCCCTGCCGGTGGAAGATGATAACTGAGATTCAATCTACTGCTGCCCCTCTGCCGTTGGAAGATGATAACTGAGATTCAATCTACTGCTGCCCCCTGCCGGTGGAAGATGATAACTGAGATTCAATCTACTGCTGCCCCCTGCCGGTGGAAGATGATAACTGAGATTCAATCTACTGCTGCCCCTCTGCCGTTGGAAGATGAGCACTGAGATTCAATCTACTGCTGCCCCTCTGCCGTTGGAAGATGAGCACTGAACTCCTGTTCATCCGCTGCAGGTTTTTGCAGCTGAGTATCCGCTTTCTCAAACACTGTGCAATACTACAAGCGCAGAAATAGACAGCGGTGTGAGATGGAGCGGCGTCTCTCAGTGCCAAAGTAAACAGCGTATCGCTGGCTCTGACTGCCTTAAATGACTCGGACGTGTAATTGGTAACAGACCCTTCTGTAGCAGAATAGAACAGAGCTTCCAGTGCCCTGTCTGGTTGTTGTCTGTACCAGTACATATAGGAATTGGCAGTATTGGTCAGCGTGCATCTCAGTGTTGTCGACTCTCCTGCTGCAATCGATAGGATCGAGGGTGACTGTTCCACATAGGAGGAGAGTATTCCTGTGGAATGGAACATCGATTAGATTATTATTTCAGTCAATAGTGGATTGGAGCAGGGGCTGCATTGCAAGAAAGAAAGGGCTTACATTAATATAGCGCCGTTCAGGACCTCCGGACATCAGAAAGTGCTTTGCAACAAATGCAGTTACTCCATCAGTACTGCCTATTCGACAGTGCAGCAGTCCCTCAGTACTGCCTCTGCGACAGTGCAGCAGTCCCTCAGTACTGCCTCTGCGACAGTGCAGAACTCACTCTGTACTGCCTCTGCGACAGTGCAGCACTCCCTCAGTACTGCCTCTGTGACAGTGCAGCACTCCCTCAGTACTGCCTCTGTGAAAGTGCAGCACTCCCTCAGTACTGCCTCTGCGACAGTGCAGCACTCCCTCAGTCCTGACACGTGGTTTGTGAGCCTTGACTTTGAGCTCAAGTGTTCTGGAGTGAGACTCAGACACAGGAGTGTTCCGGACAGAATCACCCCTAACATTACAATACATTATTCGACTCTGTTTCTGACTTTGACTTACGTGGGAACAGGGCAGGCATCAAGATTAGACAGAGAACTTCGTGCAACATGATTTCTTCATTCGATACTAACTCGATGTGTGAACGTGTGGAGTTTTCAACAACACACTTGCAGGCGGTTTCTTTATTGTATCCAATCAAATACCCAGCATCCGGTTGTCATTGTGATTGGCAGTCACTTACTGTGACACTCTGCTCCACCCCATTACTTTACATAGCAATGTTGTAGAATGATACAACACAGGAGGATAGGGGGACATTGAATAGAGGTGTTCACATTTCAGAAAGGGATTTGATAGAGTACAATTCAGGGAAGCAACCCTCTATACCCAGAGAGTGTGCCCATCCCTTATTGCCCCTGAGGAGGTGATGGTGAACCATCTTCGGGAATACCTGCTGGGCCATATCAGAGGGCAGTTAACAGTCAACCTCATTGCTGTGGGTCTGCAGTCACATATAGGCCAGACCGGGTAAGAATGGCAGATTTCCTTCCCTGAAGGTAATCAATGAAGACGTTGGGTTTTTAAGACACTCCATGTTCAGGATTACTCATACTTTCCATGACAAATTTTTATTTATTTAATTAATTGAATTTAAATTGCATTTCTGCCCCGGTGGGAATTGAACTCAAGTCTGGGGATCATTAGTCCAGGCCTCTGGATTACTAGCCCAGTAACATAACTGCTCTGCTGCCGAACCTCCGTGGTGAATGGGAGTTAAATGGTTAAATTGTTCACTGGTCTGAACTGCTGGTTTCTTTGAAGAACAGATTAAATGTGACTCGAGTCTGAGGTGAAAGTGGGTAAAGAGTTTTCAGCAGCTTCTGAACTCGCTGTCAGGAGGCAGGTGTCCCAGAGATGAAGTTATCTGGAGAGGGGTTTCGCCTTTGAACAGTGTGAAACAGCGCTCAGATGGTTCAGGGTTCTGAGCTGAGATAGTTTCTGTGCATTGGGGAGTTGTTCACCTCTGTGTAGTGAAGGTTAGAGGGAGATTAACAAGACTGGTACCAGGGATGAGGGACTTCAGTTACTGTGGAGAGACTGGAGAAGCTGGGGGTTTCTGCCCTCAGAGCAGAGAAGGTTAATGGCAGATGTGATACAGATATTGAAGATCATAGAGGATTTTGATAGATAATTGATGACTAACCACATCATCTACTGGTCAATATATAGAAAATCTATGAAAAGATGGTCATTCATTACATTACTGCAGTCTGTTTAATTAGTTCTCACAAACTGTAATTACCTAACGATAGAGTTAGATAGATAGAGAGACAGAGATGGATAACCAGGTAAAGAGATAGATAGATAGAGAGACAGAGAGATGAACAATCAGGTGGACAGATAGATCTGAACAATCAGCTTCAATCTACTGCTGCCCCCTGCCAGTTGAAGATGAGCACTGAACTCCCGTTCATCCGCTGCAGGTTTTTGCAGCTGCGGATCCGCTTTCTCAAACACTGTGCGATACTACAAGCGCAGAAATAGACAGCGGTGTGAGATGGAGCGGCGTCTCTCAGTGCCAAAGTAAACAGTGTATTGCTGGCTCTGTCTGCCTTAAATGACTCGGATGTGTAATTGGTGACAAACCCTGTTCCAGCAGAATAGAACAGAGCTTCCAGTGCCCTGTCCGGTTGTTACTGTACCAGTACATGAATGTATAGCCAGTATTCTTCAGCGTGCATCTGAGTGTTGTCGACTCTCCTGCGGAAATCGATAGGATGGAGGGTGACTGTTCCACATAGGAGGAGAGTATTCCTGTGGGGCGGAACATCGATTAGATTATTATTTCAGTCAATAATGGATTGGAAGAGGGGCTGCATTGCAAGAAAGAGAGGGCTTACATTAATATATCGCCGTTCAGGACCTCAGGACATCAGAAAGGGCTTTGCAACCAATGTAGTTACTCCCTCAGTACTGCCTCTGCGACAGTGCGGCACTCCCTCAGTACTGCCTCCGCAACAGTGCAGCACTCCCTCAGTACTGCCTCTGTGACAGTGCTGCACTCCCTCAGTACTGCCTCTGCGACAGTGCAGCACACCCTCAGTACTGCCTCTGCGACAGTGCAGCACACCCGCAGTACTGCCTCTGCGACAGTCCAGCACTCCCTCAGCCCTGACACCTGGGGTGTTAGTTTTGACTTTGAGCTCAAGTGTTCTGGAGTGAGACTCTGACACAGCAGTGTTATGGAACAGAATCACCGCTGACATTACAATACATTATTCGACACAGTTTCTGACTTTGACTTACGTGGGAAGAGTGCAGCCATCAAGATTAGACAGAGAACCTCATGCAACATGATTTCTTCATTCGATACTAACTCGATGTGTGAACGTGTGAAGTTTTCAACAACGCACTTGCAGGCGGTTTCTATATTGTATCCAATTAAATACCCAGCATCCGGTTGTCATTGTGATTGGCAGTCACTTACTGTGACACTCTGCTGCACCCCATTACTTTACATAGCAATGTTGTAGAATGATACAACACAGGAGGATAGGGGGAGATTGAATAGAGGTGTTCACATTTCAGGAAGGGATTTGATAGAGTAGAATTCAGGGAAACAACCCTCTGTACCTGGAGAGTGTGCCCATCCCTTATTGCCCTTGAGTTGGTGGTGGTGAACCATCTTCGGGAATGCCTGCAGGGCAGTTAATAGTCAACAACATTGCTGTTGGTCTGGAGGCACATATAGGCCAGACCGTGTAAGAACGGCATATTTCACTATGTTCACTATGGAGAAGGATGATGTAGGTGTAGATATCAGGGAGGGGGGTTGTGATATACTTGAACATATTAGCTTTTAAAGGGAGGAGTATTAGCTGTTTTAGCAGTCTTAAAAGTGGATAAGACCGCAGCCCGGATGAGACATATCCCAGGCTGTTATGTGAGGCAAGGGAGGAGATTTCAGGGCCTCTGACACAAATTTTCAATTCTCTCTGGCCACAGGAGTGGTCTCAGAGGACTGGAGGACAGCGAATGTTGTACCATTATTCAAGAAGGACACTTGTGCTCTTCTGAACTCGCTGTCAGGAGGCAGGTGTCCCAGAGATGAAGTTATCTGGAGAGGGATCTCGCCTTTCAACAGTGTGAAACAGCGCTCAGATGGTTAAGGGTTCCGAGCTGAGTTAGTTCCTGTTCATTGGGGGGTTGTTCGCCTCTGTGTAGTGAAGGTTAGAGGGAGATTAACAAGACTGGTACCAGGGATGAGGGAGCTCAATTACTGTGGAGAGACTGGAGAAGCTGGGGGTTTCTCTCCTGAGAGCAGAGAAGGTTAATGGTAGATGTGATACAGATATTGAAGATGATAAAAGATTTTGATAGATAATTGATGACAAACCACATCATCTACTGGTCAATGTATAGAAAATCCCGGAAAAGATGGTCATTCATTATATTGGTGCAGCATGTTTAATTAGTTCATACAAAGTGTAATCACCCAAAGATAGAGTTGGATAGATAGAGAGACAGAGAGATAGATCACCAGGGAGAGAGATAGATTGATATCGAGAGAGGTAGAGAAATAGAGAGTTGGAGGGAAAGTCAGACAGGTAGAGAAATAGCGAGCTGCATGGAGAGACAGTCACTGCTCCTGTAAAAGACAGGAATGTTAATTCGCATTCTACCATTTTACGCCAGCTTTGCAGCCAGTGGTAGAGTGGGGAATAGAGAGAGGGAGCGAGAGAGATGGAGAGAGTGGGATGGAGAGAGAGGGATGGAGACAGAGGGATGGTTAGAGAGGAATGGAGACAGAGGGATGGAGAGAGGGAGCGACAGAAAGTTATTGATAAGTCATGAACTCATTGAAGGGCGGAGTGTTTTCGAGGTGATGAATGTTCTCCTTGTGTTCCCAGGTCACTGTTAAAGTGTGTTCCAGACTCTGATGGAGAGAGGAGGAGATCAGTAAACAGGGAACTTCTGGGAATGAAAGGGAGACAGGGAGAGTAAAGGAAAGTTATTAACGATAATCTTTGTATTTCACACTCACTTACAATGAAACAGGATTATCAGAACCAGTAACTGATGCATCTTTCACATCGACCTGTTCCCTTAATAGACACAGGAGTGAGATCAGGAGCTTCGAGTCTTGTGAGGGTCCAAATTCACTCTTTACAAATCATTGGGAGCAACATGAAGAACGTCAGGAAGTGATACAATGTTGGAGACGCCCATTCCCCAGGTCAACAAATAACAATCGAATTCGTTGCCAATCTCCTTCTCTCTCTCCATATATATATATATATATATATATATACGTATATCTTTTTACCTTCAGCTCTTTTGCTCTCTCTTCCTGTGTCTGTCACCTCATGTGTCAAGGGTTCTGTCTTCCACTCTCTCCTACTCTCTCTCGCTATCTCAGTCTATTTTTACTCTCTTTCTCTCTCTGTCTTTCTCTCTCTCTCATCGTGTATCCAGGGTTCTGTCTCCCACTCTCTCCTTCTTTCTGACTCTCCCTTTCTCTTACTCTCGCTTTCTCTTTAGTTCTTTCCCTGTCTTTGTCTCTCTCTAGATCTATCTCCCTAGATGTCGCAGGCTCTTTGTCTCAGTCTCTCTTTCTCTCCTTCTCTCTCTCAGTGTCGCACTCTCTCTCTCTCTCTTGCTGTCTCGCTGTCTTTGCCTCGATTTCTGTCTCCCTCTCTATCTCAGTCTCTTTAACTCTATCTGTCGTTTTCTCTCTCTCTCACCAGATCTCTCTGTCACACACATACACGCTCTTTCTCTCTCTATCGAAGTAGGTGTCCTTGTCCTGTTGATGTGTATCAAGCTGGATCTACATGGATCTCCTGCTCTTTCAGTTTTCTCACTGAATCCTTCTCAAAGCCATTGTCCGTTCCATGGTCCTGGATCCCCCTCTGCTGTCCCTGTGGAGAAGGTAAACACAGGGTCAGTGCATAAAAACCCAGATTATTGTCATTGATTCCTGATAGTTACATTCTGAGATCTCGTGACATCTTTATTAATCGTTCATTGCACCCTCGGCAGTACCTGTAAATCTAGTGTGTCACTACAACCATAACTCAACTCTTTTTATTGTAACAAACACTTTCACTCTGCATAAGGGAACAGGAGGTCGAGGCACCGAACGATATTATCCTCCACAGGTGTTTCCTGCTGCCTTTGGGGTTTTTGTTGAACTGCTCCATCTCTCTGAGTCACTGTGAAGACTCCAGGCACAGACATACACGGCCGAGTGATTCTCCTACAGGCTGGAGGACTCCAGGTTGAACTTGGAGTTACTCGGTCTCTCGGCAGTGAAACTCTCCACCTAACGTTCTGAGTTCACCCTTTGTGCAGTTAGGGAGTAAAACATCAGCTGCGGCTCCTTCCCCGAGTATTGTCTGTACCAGTACATGTAAGGGTTGCTGGTACCATCCACGGTGCATTTCAGCTTCACCTGCTCCCCAGAAAAGTTGGCGACAGTGGCGGGAGTCTGGTTTATAGTCTGTGAGTTCACATCTCGGAAAGAGACAGGGAGAGGAGGAGATCAGTAAACAGACAACTTCAGTCCAGTGGGGAGAAAGAGGAGAGAGAGAGAAAATCAGTCCAGGAGGGAGAGAGAAAGAGAGAGAAGGAGAGAACGAAATAAATAAAAACATATCCTAAAGAAATGTTAAGCGGAATTATTGTTTCAATAAAATCCCTTACGGTGAAACAGGGTGATCAGAGTCTGTAACAGATACATCTTTTCCTTTAAGCTGCCCTCTGAATCTGCAAAGGGGAGAGAGCAGGAATGATGAGTGTTGTTAATAACCAACCCACTCTTTACAAATCATTGGGAGGAACAGGGAGAGCATTAGGAAGTGATCAACTCATCAACAAATGAGAATCGAGTTGGTTGCCAATGTCCCACTTTCTCTCTCTCTCTCTCTCTCTCTCTCTCTCTCTCTCCCTGTCTCTTACCTGCGCTGTTTCTTTCTTTCGCTCTGTCTCTGTCTCTCATTCTCTACCTCCCTATAGGTTTCAGTCTCTTTATCTCAGTCTCTCTCTCTCGCACACACACTAGGTCTCTCTCTCTCTCAGTCTCTCTCTTTGTCTCTCCCTCTATCTCTCTTTCTCTCTAAGGAGGTGGGTGTCCTTCTCCTGGTCATGTATATCAACCTGGAGGACTGTATGATCTCCCACTGTTTGAGTTATCCTATGAACTCCTTCTCAAAGCCATTGTGCATCACATGGTCCTCGAGCGTCCTCAGCTATCCCTGTGGTGAAAATATACACAGTGTCAGTCTATAACAGCCCCACTCCTTTCATTGTTATTCTTCCCTGACAGTTACTATCCTGAGATCACGGATATTCTAATTCAATGAGCTGGAAGATGAATGGGCACGAATACAAAGCTGTGCGTGTGTGTGTGTGTTTTTCACTCGCTCTGTCTTTAGTTCACTGTCCCTCTCTGTTTTACTGCTCTTTGTCTTTCTGTCCCTCTCTCTTTCTTTGTGTGTGTGTGTGTGTGTGTGTGTGTCTGTCTGTCTGTCTGCCAATATGTCTCAGTCTCTTCATCTGTGTTTTCTTTTTTTTCTCTCAGTCTCTGTCGCTCGGTCTTTCTTGTTTTCTCTCTCAGTTCTCTGGATCTTTGTTCTCTCTTTCTATCGCTCTCGCTCTCTCTCAACCTTTCTTGGTCCCTTTCTCTGTCCTCCTCTCTGTCACCGTCTCTGTCTCCCTCTCTGTCCTCTTCTCTGTTTCAGTTTCTTGGTCTCATTCTCTCAGTATCATTCTCTCTTTCTCTCAGACTTTTTCTCTCAGTCTCTCTGTCTCAGTCTCTCTGTTCCCCTCTCTGTCTCAGTCTCTCTGTCTCAGTCTCTCTTTTTCAGTCTGTTGTCTCTGTCAGTTTTCCTCTAAATCTCGTTCTGACCCTCTCTCACACTCGGTCTCCCTCTCTTTGTCTCTCTCACTGTGTGTGTGTATCCCTCTCTAAGGTGATGAATGTCCTTCTCCTGTCCATGTGTATGAAGCTGGAGGGCTGGATGACCTCTGCCTCTTTCTGTTTTCCTATTAAATGTTTTGCAGGCCATTGTGTATTCATGGTCCTGGAGCACCCTCCGTTAACAATATAGAGGAAGAAAACTCAGTGTCAGTGCAGTAAAACTCAGTCGTTTTATAGTTAATTCTTCCTGATAGTTACAACCTCAGATCTGGTGTTATTCTTGTTAATTGTTCTTTGCGCATTCTCCATTACCTGTATATCTAATCTCTCACTACCACTCAAACCCATCTCTTCTTGTTATCATAAACACTTTCTCTCTGCAAAACGAAAGAAGTTCGAGGCTCCGAGCTGTTTTATCCTCCACAGGTGTTTCCTGCTGCCTTTGGTGTTGTTGTTGAACTTCTCCATCTCTCTGAGTCACTGTGAAGACTCCAGGCACAGAAATACACGGCCCAGTGATTCTCCCGGAGGCTGGAGGACTCCAGGTTGAAGTCGGAGTTGCTCGGTCTCTCGGCGGTGAAACCCTCCAACGCCTCCTCCGGATTTATGTGATTAGTATCCGTGGAATAAAACATAAACTAGTCTCCTTCCCCGGGTATTGTCTGTACCAGAACATCTCAGGGTTACTGCTGCCCTGCACAGTGCATTTCAGCTTCACCTTCTCCCCAGAATATTTGGAGACAGCGGCGGGAGTCTGGTGGATAGTCTGTGAGTTCACATCTGGGAAAGAGACAGGGAGAGGAGGAGATCAATAAACAGGAACATTCAGTCAGTGGGGGAGAGAGAAAGAGAGAAAGAGAGAGAGAAATAAATAAAAACATAACCTCCAGAAATGTGAAGTAGAATTATTGTTTCAATGAAGTCCCTTACGGTGAATCAGAGTGATCAGAGTCAGTAACAGATACATCTTTTACTTTAAATTGCCCTCTGAATCAGCAAAGGGGAGGGAGCAGGAGTGATTAGTGTTGTCAACAACCAACCCACTCTTTACAAATCATTGGGAGGAACAGGGAGAGCGTTAGGAAGTGATGCAGAGATGGTGACATTCATTTCCCACATCAACAAATGAGAATCGAGTTGGGTGTCAATGTCCCACTTTCTCTCTCTCTCTCTCTCTCTCTCTCTCTCACTGTCTGTCTGTCTCTCTCTCTATGCCTCTCTCTCTCAGTCTCTCTCTCTCAGTCTCTCTCTCCCTCTCAGTCTCTCTTTCTCTCTGTCTCTCTCTCACAGTCTCTTTGTCTCAATCTCTCTCTCTCAATCTCTTTGTGTCAACCTCTCTGTCTCTGACTCTTTGTTTCAGTCTCTCTCTTTCTCAGTCTCTCTGTCTCAGTCTCTTTGTCTCAGTCTCTCTCTCAGTCTCTCTCTCTCTCTCATTATCTCTCTCTCAGTCTCCCTCTCACAGACTCTCCCTCTCTCAGACTCTCTGTCTCAGTCTCTTTGTCTGAGTCTCTCTGTCTCAGAGTCTCTGTCTCAGTCTCTCTCTCATAGTCTCTCTCTCACAGTCTCTTTGACTCAGTCTTTTTGTCTCAGTCTCCCTCTCTCTCTCTCAGTATCTCTCTCTCAGTCTCTTTGTCTCAGTCTCTCTCTCTCAGTCTCTCTCTCTCTCTCTCAAGTCTCTCTCTCAGTCTCTCTCTCAGTCTCTCTCTCACAGTCTCTTCGTCTCAATCTCTCTGTCTCAATCTCTTTGTGTCAGCCTCTCCATCTCTGACTCTTTGTCTCAGTCTCTCTCTCACTCAGTCTCTCTGACTCAGTCTCTCTCTTTCAGTCTCCCTCTCTCCTTTTCTCAGAGTCTCTGTCTCAGTCTCTCTCTTTCAGTCTCCCATTCTCCTTCTCTCAGACTCTCTGTCTCAGTCTCTTTGTCCCAGGCTCTCTTGCACAGTTTCTTTTTCTCAGTCTCTTTGTCTCAGTCTCTCTCTCTCTCTCTCTCTCTCTCTCAAGTCTCTCTCTCAGTCTCTCTCTCACAGTCTCTTCGTCTCAATCTCTCTGTCTCAATCTCTTTGTGTCAGCCTCTCCATCTCTGACTCTTTGTCTCAGTCTCTCTCTCTCTCAGCCTCTCTGTCTCAGTCTCTCTCTTTCAGTCTCCCTCTCTCCTTTTCTCAGAGTCTCTGTCTCAGTCTCTCTCTTTCAGTCTCCCATTCTCCTTCTCTCAGACTCTCTGTCTCAGTCTCTTTGTCCCAGGCTCTCTTGCACAGTTTCTTTTTCTCAGTCTCTTTGTCTCAGTCTCTCTCTCTCAGTTTCTCTCTCTCAGTCTCTTTGTCTCATTCTCTTTGTCATGCTCTTTGTCTCAGTCTCTCTCTCTCTCAGCCTCTCTCTCTCAGTCTCTCTCTCTCTCAGTCTCTCTCTCTCAGTCTCTCTGTCTCAGTCTCTCTCTGTCTCAGTCTCTCTCTCTCAGTCTCTCTGTCTCAGTCTCTCTCTGTCTCAGTCTCAGTCTCTCTCTCTCTCAGCCTCTCTCTCTCTCAGTCTCTTTGTGTCAGTCTCTCACTCTCAGTCTCTCTCTCTCTCTGTCTCTCTCTGTCTCTCAGTCAGACTCTCACTCCCTCTCAGTCTCTATCTCTCAGTCTCTCTCGCTCTCAGTCTCTCTCTCTCGGTCTCTCTGTTTCAGTCTCTCTCTGTCTCAGTCTCTCACTCTCAGTCTCTCTCTCTGTCTCTCTGTCTCAGTCTCTCTCTCTCTCTCTCTCTGTCTCTCTCTCTGTCAGACACTCTCTCCCTCTCAGTCTCTATCTCTCAGTCTCTCTCACTCTCAGTCTCTCTGTCTCAGTCTCTTTATCTCTGTCAGTTTTCCTCTCAATCTCGTTCTCACCCTCTCTCTCACACTCGCTCTCTCTCTATCTTTGTCTCTCCCGCTATCTGTGTGTATATCCGTCTCTAAGGTGATGAATGTCTTTCTCCTGTCCACGTGGATGAAGCTCGACCACTGTATGATCTCTGCCTCTTTCTGTTTTCCTATTAAATGCTTTCTCGTCCATTGTGTATTCATGGTCCTAGAGCACCCTCTGTTAACCCTATAGAGGAGGAAAACTCAATGTCAGTGCAGAAAAACTCAAGTCGTTTTATTGTTAATCTTTCCTGATCGTTACAACCTCAGATCTGGTGTTATCCTTGTTAATCATTCAGAGAGAGATAGAAAGTTTTACCGCACAGGTGAGTCCGTTCATTGTCACTTCGTCAGTGCCTGTACATTTATTATCTCACTTTTATTCTCATTTGTCTTCTTATCGTCACAAACACAATCGCCCTGCACAAAAAAAAAGCGGGAACACCGTGCAATTTTATCTCCCAGAGGTGTTTCCTGCTGCCTTTGGGGTTTTTGTTGAACTGCTCCATCTCTCTGAGTCACTGTGAAGAATCCAGGCACAGAAATACACGGCCGAGTGATCCTCCCGCAGGCTGGAGGTCTCCAGGTTGAACTCGGAGTTACTCGGTCTCTCGGTGGTGAAACCATCCCCCGCCTCCTCTGGAGATACGATATTGGCACCCGTGGAGTAAAACATAAACTGCGGTTCCTTCCCCGGGTATTGTCAGTACCAGAACATGTTAGGGTTACTGGTGCTGCTGCCCAGCACGGTGCATTTCAGCTTCACCTGCTCCCCAGGAATTTTGGAGACAGTGGTGGGAGTCTGGCGGATAGTCTGTGAGTTCACATCTGGGAAAGAGACAGGGAGAGGAGGAGATCAGTAAACAGGAACATTCAGTCCAGTGGGGAGAGAGAAAGAGAGAGATAAATAAATAAAAGCATAACCAAAAGAAATGTTAAGTGGACTTATTGTTTCAATAAAATCCCTTACGGTGAAACAGGGTGATCAGAGTCAGTAACAGATACATCTTTTACTTTAAGCTGCCCTCTGAATCAGCAAAGGGGAGAAAGCAGGATTCATGAGTGTTGTCAATAACCAACCCACTCTTTACAAATCATTGGGAGGAACAGGGAGAGCATTAGGAAGTGATGCAGAGATGGTGACACTTATTTTCAAGATCAACAAATGAGAATCGAGTTGGTTGTCAATGTTCCACTTTCTCTCTCTCTCTCTCCCTTTCTCTAACTTGTGCTGTGTTTTTCTCTCTGTCTCTGTCTCTCATTCTCTGCCTCCCTGTATGTCTCAGTCTCTTTATCTCGATCTCTCTCTCACAGATACAAACACACAAGGTCCCTTTCTCTCTTTGTCTCTCTCGCTGTGTGTCTCTCTCTCGAAGGAGGTGGGTGTCCTTCTCCTGGTCATGCATATCAACCTGGAGGACTGTATGATCTCTCACTGTTTCAGTTTTCCTATGAACTCCTTCTCAATGCCATTGTGCATCACATGGTCCTCGAGCGTCCTCAGCTGTCCCTGTGGTGAACATATACACAGTGTCAGTCTATAACAGCCCCAGTCCTTTTATTGTTATTCTTTCCTGACAGTTACTATCCTGAGATCACGGGATATTCTGATTCAATGAGCTGCAAGATGAATGGGCACGGATACAAAGCTGTGCATGTGTGTGTGTGTGTTTTTCACTCGCTCTGTCTTTAGTTCACTGTCCCTGTCTGTTTTACTGCTCTCTGTCTTTCTGTCCCTCTCTCTTTCTGTGTGTGTGTGTGTGTGTGTGTGTGTCTGTCTGTCTGTCTGTCTGTCTGTCTGTCTGTCTTTCTCCCAATCTGTCTCAGTCTCTTGATCCATGTTTCCTTTTTTTTCTCTCACTCGGTCTCTCGGTCTTTCTTGTTTTCTCTGTCGCTCTCTCGACCTTTCTTGATCCTCGTCTCCCTCCTCCTCTCTGCCACCCTCTCTGACCTCCTCTATGTCACCCTCTGTCCTCCTTTCTGTCCTCCTCTCTGTCCTCTTCTCTCTTTCCTCTCTCTGTCTCTGTCTCTCTGTCTCTGTCAGTTTTCCTCTCAATCTTGTTCTCTCCCTCTCTCACACATTCGGTCTCCCTCTCTTTGTCTCTCTCACTGTGTGTGTGTATATCCCTCTCTAATGTGATGAATGTCCTTCTCCTGTCCATGTGTATGAAGCCTGAGGGTTGTATGACCTCTGCCTCTTTCTGTTTTCCTATTAAATGTTTTACAGACCATTGCATATTCATGGTCCGAGAGCACCCTCTGTTAATCATATAGAGGAAGAAAACTCAGTGTCAGTGCAGTAAAACTCAAGTCGTTTTATAGTTAATTCTTCCTGATAGTTACAACCTCAGATCTGGTGTTATCCTTGTTAATTGTTCTTTACACATTCTCCACTATCTGTATATCTAATCTCTCACTCCCACTCTAACCCATCTCTTCGTGTTATCATAAACACTTTCGCTCTGCAAAACGAAACAAGTTCGAGGCTCCGAGCAGTTTTATCCTCCACAGATTCTTCCTGCTGCCTTTGGTGTTTTTGATGAACTGCTCCATCTCTCTGAGTCACTGTGATCTCTCCAGGCACAGAAATACACGACCGAGTGATTCTCCCACAGGCTGGAGGACTCCTGGTTGAACTCGGAATTCCTCTGTCTCCCGGCGGTGAAACCATCCACCGTCCCCTCTGGATCCACATGGTTAGCAGTATTGGAATAAAACATCAACAGCGGCTCCTTCCCCAGGTATTGTCTGTACCAGCACATTCTATCAGTACTGGTGCCCTGCACGGTGCACCTCAGTTCCACTGCTTCTCCACGCAATCTGGAGACAGCGGCACGAATCTGGTGGATTGTCTGTGAGTTCACATCTGGGAGAGAGATGGAGAGAGGAGGAGATCATTAAATAGGGAACTTCTTGGAATGAAAGGGAGATAGAGAGAGGAAAGGAAAGTTATTAACGATATATTTGTATTTCACACTCACTTACAATGAAACAGGATTATCAGACCCAGTAACTGATACATCTTTCACTACAACTTGTTCTCTTACTAGACACAGGAGTGAGAGCAGGAGGTTAAAGTCTTGTGAGGGTCCAAATTCACTCTTTGCAAATCATTGGGAGGAACATGAAGAGCATTAGGAAGTGATAGAATGTTGGAGACGCCCATTCCCCAGGTCAACAAATCACAATCAAATTGGTTGCCAATGTCTTTCTCTCTCTCTCTTTGTCTCTCAGTCTACCTTCACTCTCTTTCTCTATCACTCCATCTCTCTCTCTCGAGCACTGTCTCCCTATCTGTCTCAGTCTCTTTGTCTCAGTCTCTCCTCAGTGTCCCTCTCTCTCTCTCTCTCTCTCTCTCTCTGTAATTATGTGTCTCTTGCTGTCTCGCTGTCTTTGCCTCTATCTCTGTCTACCTTTCTGTCTCAGTCTCTTTAACTCTGTCTGTCATTTTTCCTCTCTCTATCCACTCTCTCACTACATCTCTCTCTCTGTCACACACACACACTCTCTTTCTCACTCTAATTAAGTGGGTGTCCTTGTCCTGTTGATGTGTATCAAGCTGGATCGGCGTGGTCTCCTGCTCTTTCAGTTTTCTCACTAAATCCTTCTCAAAGCCATTGTCTGTTACATGGTCCTGCAGCCCTCCGGTCCCACTTCCTCTGCTGTCCCTGTGGAGAAGGTAAACACAGGGGCAGCACAGTGGCTCAGTGGTCAGCACCACAGCCTCACAGCTCCAGCGACCCGGGTTCAATTCTGGGTACTGCCTGTATGGAGTTTGCAAGTTCTCCCTCTGTCTGCGTGGGTTTCCTCCGGGTGCTCCGGTTTCCTCCCACATGCCAAAGACTTGCAGGTTGATAGGTTAATTGGCCATTATAAATTGCCCCTAGTATAGGTAGGTGGTAGGGAAATATAGGGACAGGTGGGGATGTGGCAGGGATATGGGATTAGTGTAGGATTAGTATAAGTGGGTGGTTGATGGTCGGCACAGACTCGGTGGGCCGAAGGGCCTGTTTCAGTGCTGTATCTCTAAACTAAACTAAACAGGTTCAGTGCATAAAAACCCAGCTTATTGTCATTGATTCCTGATAGTGAATAGTTGCAGTGAATCTCAGTTCTGGTGACATCGTGATTAATCGTCCTTTGCCCCTTTCTCCAGTGCCTGTATCTCTAATCTCTCACTGTCACTGTAACCTGTCTTTTCTTAGGAATGTCGTCCTGCAGTTCCCTCCTACATCCCTTCCCCCCTCACTATATGTAAAAACAAGACCCCCCCCCACCCCCACACCCCCGCCTCCCCACATTAGAAAACGGACAGCTCGTTTCAGCTTTACCTCGATGGGAGGGTGCAGGGAACATTTGTCTGGTGGATAGGAGAAATGTGTGGGTGTGTTGGATCCAGAGGGGCTGAATGGCCTCCTCCTGTTTATTGTGTTCCTGATAAACATTTTCCTCATCCCAGGGAAAGAAGACACTCTGATAGTGGTTAAAACCTGTATCTTTTTACTGATATTCTCTTCTGATAATTACAACCTTTCAGTTCCAGTATCATCCATGTTAATCATTAATAGAAAGATAGAAAGCTTTCCAATACAGAAGGAGGGCATTCCTTGCATCTTCGCCAGTGTCTCTACATTTCGTTTCGAAGTTTTATTCTAAGCGTCTCTTATTGTCCCAAAAAACGGTCACCCTGCAGCTCCCAGTCCACTGCTGGCTCGGGTGTAGATTTCTCAACCTCAGACTCAAATCCCTCATTGGCTTCGGCCTTCACTGGCTCTGAACCACCTCCAGCCCAACACCCCTCTGAGATATTGTCTGCATGTTTGTTGGTGTGTCTCTGTGTGTGTGTATATCTGCATGTTTGTGTCTGTTTTTGTGTATCTGTACTGAGGGAGCGCTTCACTTTAATATGTTGGCACTTTTCCAACGACTTTCCAAAGTTTATTTGCACCACATGTAAACGCCTCTCATTGAACCAATCAGACACCAGGTAAATAAAACCTCAGTGCTGTCAGCAAAATACAATTGACCCTTTTACCCCTTCTTGTTTGCTGTCACCAATTAACTCAGGCCTTGTTAACTGTTCAGGGGCCATACATAGAGACACATCACTCTCGGAGAGACAATACTGAATGAACACTGTGTTGTGAGGGGCACTCTAAGGGGGCCTGGGGAATAAAGGCCCCCTCGACAAATAATATATAAAAGGGGCCTGGGGTATAAAGGCTTCCTTTAAAAACAAACGGAGTTAGATACAGAATAAAGCTCCCTCTCCGCTGTTCCCATAAAAAAAGAAGAGAAAGCGGGGTTGGTTGTTGCTTGATTGGAGGTGCTGCCTGCTGGTTGCAGCAACGAACCCCAGCTAAAGAAAAAATAAAGGGGCGCTATATTAACCTGGAGCGGGGCCCTACTGGGAGATTACAGCACCATCGGAGGTGCAGTAAGGAGAGGGTGATGTACTCTCGGGAAGCAGTGCTGAGGGAGAGCTTCACTATCGGAGCATCATTCTTCCCACACTGCAGTTGTACAGGTTCCGGGAGTACTGTGTACAGTTTTGGTCTCCTTATTTGAGGAATGCTATACATACATTTGAGTGAGTTCAATGAAGGTTCACTCGGATGATTCCTGGGATTTCGGGATTATTTTATGAGCAGTGGTTGAGAGGTCTGGGTTTATGTTCCCCATAGTTTAAAACAATGCGAGGATATCTCTTTGAAACATAGACAATTGTTAGGGTGTGGTGGATGCTAAGAGTACCTTTTCCCTGGGATAGAGAGTCACAATTTCAGGATAAGGGGTTGGCCATTTGGGAATGAGATGAGTAGAAATGTCTTCACTCAGTGGGTTGTGAATCTTTGGAATTCTCTACCCCTGAGAACTGTGGATGCTCACTCGTTGAGTAAAGTGAAGACCGAGATTGATAGATTTTTGGATTCAGAGAGAATCCAGGGATATGAGGATTGGGTAAGAAGGTAGAGTCGAGGTTGAGGATTAGCTGTGATCCTATTGAATGGTGAAGCAGGCTCGAGGGGCTGAATGGCCTGCTCCTGCAGCTATTTAATGGATTCTGTGTTCCCCTGCCCATCCTGTTCTCCCTTTCTCTACTACCCTCCGCCTTTCCATTCCCCCTCCTTCTCTCACTCCTCCCTCTGCTCTGTGTATGGACAGTGAGGGGGTTCAGTGACAGAGCCATTCCTGACATCATTGCTGAATGGCCGTGCTCAAATGGTGAGCTTAACCTTATATGATCTGTAAACGGCACGAGAGCCAATAGTTTCTCCATATCTGCTGAAATAAATTAGATGACACTTTATTGTTTTATACTGAAGGGAATGCCAGTCTAGTTTCTCCAAAATGTCCTGATCATTGAACTCCTTCTGCTCAGGTATCATTGTAGTGATCCTGAGCATCACCCCTCCAAGGACGATGCTTACTGAGCTTTGGTTCACAGAACTGAATGTAGTTACTCCACATGGGGTTTAGTCAGAGTTTCCCAGAATTGTGGTATATCCTTGACCCCTTTTCATCACAGCCCACTTGTGATTTAGAAAGCATCTGGTGGATCTGCTTAGGTTTGTTTTGGCAGCGGTTAATTCAACAGGAGTTGAACTTAAATCGCAGTGTGTTTGTCATCCTGTCAGACAGACATTGTGAACATTAGACTGCCAACTGTTGGTGTTCGAAGCAGCAGAGACTGATCGAAGGTAAAGTATAAATTATAATCACAGAGAAAATAGGTGAAATGTTTCATGGTGCCAGCTGATCGTAGATGACATTGTACAAGGACATGTAGAGAATTGTAAAATGTATTCTTGGGATGTGGGCATCGCTGGCATGGGGCAGCACTCTCTCAGTACTGACCCTCCGAAAGTGCAGCACTCCCTCAGTACTGACCCTCCGACAATGGAGCATTCCATCAGTACTGACCCTCCGACAGTGCGGCACTCCCTCAGTACTGACCCTCCAACAGTGCGGCACTCCCTCAGTACTGACCCTCCGACAGTGCAGCACTCCCTCAGTATAAACTCTTTGACAGAGAATCACTGCCTCTGTACTAACTGTGCGGCAATCTCCCCCAGCCCCTTCAATCCTCCCATTCTCTGTAACTTCCCCCAGCCCCTGCAACCCTTCCTGCCTCTGTAATCTCCTCCAGCGCCGACAAGCTTTCCTGTCTCTGGAACCTCCTCCAGCCCCTACATTCCTCCCTATCTCTGTAACCTCCTCCAGTCCATACAACCCTCCCTATCTCTGTAACCTCCTCCAGTCCCTGGAACTATCACTCTCTTTTGTAATCGCCTCCAGCCCCTACAATCCACCCTATCTCTGTTACCTCCTCCAGTGCCTACAACCATCACTCTCTCTGTAATCGCCTCCAGCCCCTGCAACCCACCCTATCTCTGTAACCTCTTCCAGTGCCTACAACCATCACTCTCTCTGTAATCGCCTCCAGCCGATACATCCCACCCTATCTCCGTAACCTCCTCCAGCCCCGACAACCATCACTCTCTCTGTAACCTCCTCCAGCCCCTACAACTCTCCCTATCTCTGTAACCTCCTCCAGTCCCTACAACCATCACTCTCTCTGTAATCGCCTCCAGCCGATACATCCCACCCTATCTCCGTAACCTCCTCCAGCCCCTACAACCATCACTCTCTCTGTAACCTCCTCCAGCCCCTACAACTCTCCCTATCTCTGTATATCCTCCAGCACCTTCAACAATCCCTGCCTTGGTAACCTCTTCCAGGCCCTACAACGCTCCCTATCTCTATAAAGCATTCCAGAATTGAATGGGTTCTACAGAAATAAAGAAGGTGTGCAGTAGTCATTGCCGGTCACTACAGTGCAGAAAATCCCTCTTTCCCCGCAGAGGCGGGAGGTAATAAACATTTATCTTAAGAAGGCAGCTCTAGAAAGAATCGATCACTGTCACTTTTGTCTGTCTCTCTCTCTCCCTCTTTCTCTCTCTCTGTCCGTCTCTCTCTCTGTCCTTCTTTCTCTCTGTCCGTCTCTCTCTCTCTCTCTCTCTCTCTCAGTTTATATCCCTTGCTCTCTCTCTGTCGCTCTCTGTCGCTCTCTCTCAGTCTGTCGATGTATTTCTCTGTCTCTGTCGCGCTTGCTATCTCTCTCTCTTTGCCTCTCTCTCCCTCTATCTTTCTATCTTTCTCTCTCTAACTTTGTCACTCTCTCTCTCTGTCTCTCTCTCAGTTTCTATCACTTGCTCTCTGTCTCTCTTGCTCTCCCTCCGTCTCTCTCTCTCTGTCTCTCTCACTTGCTCTTTATCTTTCTCTCTCTCTCTGTCTGTCTCTCTCAATTTCTATCACTTGCTCTCTATCTATCTCTCTCTCCGTCTCTCTCACTTGCTCTCTATCTATCGCTCTCTATCTTTGTCACCCTCTCTCTCTCTCGCTCTGTCTCTCTCACACTGACTGGGTCTTCGATTGGAAATTCTGTCCCATTGATGACCACCTCCCTTTGTTCCCTCATTCAGGATTTGGAGTGGGCAGGAAGATCCCACGATGCGGACTCTCTGCTTGTTCCTGTTGGTGCTGTTCTGGGTCCCCGAGTCAGATGCGGTTGCACTAAATGACAATGTCTTGGCTGGAATTGTCTCACAGTAAGTGTTCATCCTGCCCAGGCCTTTCACCATTCACTGACAGGGTTAGGCTGTGAGAATGGCCCAGGTATGAGGCTCCGCTCTGTCAAAGTGATGAGGGGGAGCAGGGCAGAGTCCAGTTAAATTAAAATAACATGGAACCACAGAGAGGGGAAGGTGAGCAAGAAAGGACTCAGAGTGAGACATGTCACTTCATCAGTAATCTGACTCACTGACCCCACTCACTGACCCCACTTACTGACCCCACTCACTGACCCCACTCACTGACCCCTCTCACTGAACCCACTCACTGACCGCACTCACTGACCCCGCTCACTGACCCCACTTACTGACCCCACTCACTGACCCCTCTCACTGACCCCACTGACTGACCCCACTGACTGACCCCAATCACTGACCCCTCTCATTGACCCCTCTCACTGACCCCACTCACTGACCACACTCACTGACCCCTCTCACTGACCCCACTCACTGTCCCCACGCACTGACCCCTCTCACTGACCCCACTAACTGACCCCACTCACTGACCCCGCTCACTGACCTCGCTCACTGACCTCGCTCCTCTCCCCTCCCGCTCTCTCTCCCTGTTGCCCTGTGTCTATCTCTTTCTCTCTCTATGTCTTCCATTCTATTTATCTCTTGGTTTGTGTTGCTGTTAATCTCTCACTGTATTTCTCCTGTCACTTGTCCCTCTCCATGCTCGACGGCCTGTCTATCTCTCTCATCTCTGTCTCTATTACTTTATCCTTTTTCAGTTTATCACTGCCTCTGTTCCCTCTCTCTGTCTCTATCTGTATCTGTCTCCATCTTGTTCTTCCTTTTTCTGTCTCTATCTGTTTCTATGTACTTGTCTCCAGAACTCTTCCTTTCCCTGGCTTTGTTTCTTCTCTCCATCTCTGTCTCTCCTGCTGTCTTCTACCCTCCCTCTATCACATTCTCTGTCTCCCTCCCTCCATCCATCTCTCCACCTCTTTGTTTCTCCCTTGCTCTTGTTCCCATCCCTCTTTCCATCTCTGTTTCATTGGAATGAGTTCATTCGGTCCCGTCCTTTCCAATGTCGTAAATTAATGACCAAATTTATTGAAATGCCACAGCATACAAGACTACGGGCCAAGTGCTGGGAAATAGGATTAGAATAGTTAGGTGCTTGATGGCTGGCACAGACACGATGGGCCGAAGGGCCTGTTTCTGTGCTGTGTAACTCTTTGACTCTCTGACTCAAACTCCCAGTTTCCCTCCTTCCATCATGAGGTATGGTATTAAATAGGCAGGTGACCATAATCCACATCATACTGACCTGGCACAAGGAGAATTTCATTCACAATTCCTACCTTGACTCTCACTTTGTGTTTGTCCCTTTCAGATTCCGACAAGTGTCTGGCCACCAGCCCAGCAGTACGACTGGGGGAGGACAGTTCGCCTTCCTGATGGTGTTAACTCCTCAACAATGCACCGGTGCCAATATCAATCAGAATGTACAATTCAGACCCTCTGATTCAGGAAGACCGGTTATTCGTGGCGGTGTGAATTACTTCCTGAACAGTCGATCAGTAAACTACATCGCAGTTTACCCCAACACAGGAAGTCGCTGCTCAGAGAATAAACTGTTACACTTCACTCAGGAGGATCAACGCTATGGGCAGACTGACAGTGCAGCTCGGCTGCTTCAGAATAGCATCAATAACCAGGGGCTGCAGGTTGGCTGTGTCATTCTCTACACCACCTACACCCCCTGCATCCAGAGCTGCTTCAGTGGCAATGAGAATTGTGACATCCTCGCCGCGTTAGGCCAGGCACCCTTTAGCCACCCATGGGCTGGCCCGCAGGTTCAGAAGTATTTTGTCTTCAGTACATTGTACCGATACGACAATAATAGAAATAAGATCCCCACAGTTCGAAACAAGCTGGGACAAGTTACCCAGGCAGGCTTTCACATCAGAAAGTGTGATGGGACCAACAGCCAAATACAGTGTCAGGACTGCACCCACCCTGGGGGCTACTGTATCTAGTAAACAGTCTCACTACAGGAGGCAATAGCAGATCAGAGAGTCCCAGGAAAACAGTGCAAATCATTCTATTACTCTAGAAATCTATCTACTTCCATTTTATTCTGTTAATAATGCAGCTTTCCCCAGATCACTCTCTATAATAATCCCTCATTCTCCAGATCACTCTCTATAACAATCCCTCATTCTCCAGATCAATCTCTATAACAATCCCTCATTCCCCAGATCACTCTCTATAACAATCCCTCATTCTCCAGATCACTCTCTATAATAATCCCTCATTCCCCAGACAACTCTCTACAATAATCCCTCATTCCCCAGGTCACTCTCTATAATAATCCCTCATTCTCCAGATCACTCTCTAAAATAATCCCTCATTCTCCAGATCACTCTCTATTAAAATCCCACATTCTCCAGATCACTCCCTATAATAATCCCTCATTCTCCTGATCACTCTCTATAAAAATCCCTCATTCTCCAGATCACTCTCTATAATAATCCCTCATTCTCCAGATCACTCTCTATAATAATCCCTCATTCTCTGGATCACTCTCGATAATAATCCCTCATTCTCCAGATCACTCCCTATAATAATCCCTCATTCTCCAGATCTCTCTCTATAAAAATCCCTCATTCTCCAGATCACTCCCTATAATAATCCCTCATTGTCCAGGTCACTCTCTATAATAATGCTTCATTCTCCAGGTCACTCCCTACAATGATGCAGAACAACAGTGAGAAGGATTTCAAACATTGAGCTGGAAAATTGTGTTTCACTTCAAACCAAGAGCACACTAATTCCCTAATGGGACACTGTGGATGAATAAAGACATGAGGGTGTTGGGGAAGGGGAGGAAGGAGTGTACACTCTGTCCATGGGTGGCAGGTGGCAGCACGCCAAGAGAGAAAGTGAAGGGAAGTCAAGTCCAACAATTAGGAAGTCAGATTTGATCGGACAGTAGGGAGTGAATTTACTGATTATATAATTCATCTTGTAATTGATCTGGGAGATGTGTTAAACACATTGCTATATATTCTCAGTCATGCTCTGTAATCTTCCTCCAATCATTGAACACTGCAGTTTATGGATCATTTCACTAATCGCTGTTGAGCTGATGAAATTGTTTGATTGGCAGTGATAATATTTTTGGACCATTGTATCGAGTCCAATGGGTTGCAACCGTGATTACTGAGTGATTTCTCTCTGCAACTTTTAATCTTTAATAAAGCATGTCTGGGCATTAACCTGCACTCTGTGTTTGTATGTGTGACTCCACTCATTTTTCTGGGGTTAAAGTTACTTTTGTTAAAATTAAACGACTGTTTGATCTCTTTCGCACACACACACAATCTCTCTTTCTCTCACTCTCTCTCGCTTTCTGTCTTTCTCTCTGTCCCAGGCTTTCCTTATCTTGGGCACTCTACCTCTCATTCATTTTTCTCACTTTCTGTACACCCTCTTTTCCTCTAATTTCTCATTTTCCTTCTTACTCTGTCTCCATCACCCATTATCTCGTAGTCTCTCCGTCTCTCTATTTTCCTTTCCATTTCGTTCCCCCCCACATCCCCCCTCTCTCTCTTCTCTATTTCCCTCTCTGTTACTTGCTCTCGAACACTCTTGCTCTTTGTGGTTGGTTTATCTCCGACTTCTCCAATCGATCTTCAATAACTGAAATTCCTCATCCCTGGAACCATACTCGTGAATCTTTTCCGTTCTCTCTCCCTATGACTTATCAACAGGGTAGATGCAGGTAAGATGTTTCCCTTGGTTGGGGAGTCTACAACCAAGGTGCACAATTTCAAAATAAGGGGGAAGCCACTTGGGACTGAGATGAGGAGAAATTTCTTTACTCAGAGGGTTGTGAATCTTTGGAATTCTCTATCCCAGAGGGCTGTGGAAGCTCAGTCATTGAGTATGTTTAAAGCAGAGATTAACAGATTTCTAAATACCAATGACATAAAGGGATATGAGGATAGTCTGGAGAAAAGGCATTGATGTGGATGATCAGCCATGATAGTATTGAATGGCAGAGCAGTCTCAATGGGCTGAATGGCCTAATCCTGCTCCCTGTCTCACTGCAGTTACTGTTCCCTCTCACCATCTTAAATCCTTAAAAAAATTAAACACCTCCATTAGATTCCCCTGTCAATATTCTCATGTCGGGACTGCAAGCCTTGTCTATGCAACATTTCTTCATAATTTAACAGACTGGATGCTGGTGAAGTTAATGCATGGTTTCGGTTCTGGGAGCTGTGTCACTTTATTGCTGCTGGCTGAGCCTGTGAATTATAAATAGACAAGCTTGGATATAGTTAACAGATCAGACAGCCTCTGTGGGGAGTGAAAAGGAGTTAACATCATCAGCGAGAGAGGGACCAATAACTGCAGTGAGATAGAGACACCAGCAGATGGAGATGGTGAGAGGGGGAGTAACTGCAGTGAGACAGGGCCACCAGTAGATGGAGATGGTGAGAAGTGGGGACATTAACTGCAGTGAGAGAGGGACATCAGCAGATGGAGATGGTGGGAGGGGGACAGTAACTGCAGTGAGAGAGGGACACCAGCAGATGGCGATGGTGAGAGGGGGAGTAACTGCAGTGAGGCAGGGACACCAGCAGATGGAGATGGTGGGAGGGGGAGTAACTGCAGTGAGAGAGGGACACCAGCAGATGGAGATGGTGAGAGGGGGAGTAACTGCAGTGAGACAGGGTCACCAGCAGATGGAGGTGGTCAGAGGGGGGACAGTAACTGCAGTGAGAGAGGGACACCAGCAGATGAAGATGGTGGGAGGGGGACCGTAACTGCAGTGAGAGAGTGTCACCAGCAGATGGAGATGGTGAGAGGGGGCAGTGGCTGCAGTGAGAGAGGGACACCAGCAGATGGAGATGGTGGGAGGGGGACAGTAACTGCAGTGAGAGAGTGTCACCAGCAGATGGAGATGGTGAGAGGGGGAGTAACTGCAGTGAGGCAGATGGAGATGGTCAGAGGGGTGACAGTAACTGCAGTGAGAGAGGGTCACCAGCAGATGGAGATGGTGAGAGGGGGGCAGTGACTGCAGTGAGAGAGGGACACCAGCAGATGGAGATGGTCAGAGGGGGGCAGTGACTGCAGTGAGAGAGGGACACCAGCAGATGGAGATGGTCAGAGGGGGGCAGTGACTGCAGTGAGAGAGGGAAACCAGCAGATGGAGATGGTGGGAGGGGGACAGGAACTGCAGTGAGAGAGTGTCACCAGCAGATGGGGATGGTGAGTGGGGGAGTAACTGCAGTGAGGCAGATGGAGATGGTCAGAGGGGTGACAGCAACTGCAGTGAGAGAGGGTCACCAGCAGATGGAGATGGTGAGAGGGGGGCAGTGACTGCATCGAGAGAGGGACACCAGCAGATGGAGATGGTCAGAGGGGGGCAGTGACTGCAGTGAGAGAGGGACACCAGCAGATGGGGATGGTGGGAGGGGGACAGTAACTGCAGTGAGACAGGGTCACCAGCAGATGGAGATGGTGAGAGGGGGAGTATGCCGTCCAGTTGTGGTCACCACACTTTCGGAAGGATGAGTGTCCTTGACAGGCTGCAGAGGAGATTTACCAGAATGGTTCCAGGGATGTTACATGGTTAGATTGGAGAATATGGGGTGGTTTTCCTTTGAGCAAAGGCGATTGAGGGGAGATCGGATAGGAGATGTACACGATTGTGACAGTGTTAGATAAAGTAGACAGAGTAAACCTGTTCCCATTAGTGGATGGTGCAAGGACTATTGGTCACAGGTTGATGATTTTGGACAATAGATACTGGGGTATTTGAGGAAGAACCTCTATACACAGTGAGTGGTAACAACAGGGAATTCACTGCCTACCAGGGTGGTGGAAGTGGAGACAATGAATGATTTCAAAAGGAAATTGAATGGACACTTGAAGGGGATAATCTTGCTAGACCGCAGGGATAGAGAGGTGGAATGGAATTGACTAGATTGCATGGACTCGATGGGCCGAATGGCCTCCTTCTGTACCATACTGGCTGTATGACTTTCTGGCTAACTGGCTGTAAAGTGTTTTCAAATGACATGGTGTTGCAAAGGTCACCAATAGAGATACACAGGGGCTCGTTGGTTTGCTGAGCTTTCCAGATGCTGCTGCTCACAGGTGGGTGTTTTAGGGGCAGGTTGGGAGGGTGGGGATGTTTTTGTCTCACTCTGCTGCAGGGTTGTATCGCTGTGCCCAATCTTGCTGCACAGTAGTAGGTCGCAGTGTCTGTCGGCTGGGGGTCGCCCAGCTGCAGGGAGAATCGGTTGCTTGCAGAGTCATGTTGCACAGTGAACCGCTTCTCAAAGCCTGGCCCACAGCTGCCGTGCTCATTGCACATCCACTCTACTGCCTTCCCCTCCTGCCTGTACCAGTGCATGGTGTAGCTGCCCATGCTGGCTCCCTCCAAGCTGCAGCCGAGGGCGAGGGGCTTCCCCGGTCGAATAGAAGCCGCGGCTGGAGTCTGGACCACAGTGGGTGCAGACTGAACCCCTGGAACACATTCCATAAAAGAAAGTAATTCAGAATCATGGAAGGAAAATGGTAGCATAAATCATAAAATCTAACAGAATAGAAAGAGGCCGTTCTGCCCATCGTATCTGCGCTGGCTGTTTGAAAGAGCAATCGAGTTAGTCGCACTTGCCCCTGCTCCTACCCCATTGCCCTCCCAATTTCCCCGCTCCAAGCACTGATCCAATAGCCATTTGGGAGATTACTATTGAATCTACTTCCTCCTGCTGAAGGGATAGCACTTACAAAAAATCCAATGTCCAAGCAATAAGATGACCAAGATTGAGATGTTTTTAGCTGAGACTGCCATCGCCCTTCTCAGAAGCAGAGAGGCAGCCCTTACTGAGCAACAAGCCAGCGCCTGGTAAATGGAAATGCCACCGGTTGTGATGAAGAGAGTGGAACGATTGGCCGCCCATCCTGTACCTCGACTACGCCTGTCAGCAGAGTGAACAAATGAGGAGCACTTCCCTCGGCAGCATTGCTGTTATTTTTGCAGATTCCTGCAAGCCCCTTAGCCCGACTTTCTCTCTTCCCTTCCCAACATTCCCACCTTTCCTTCCATGGAATATTGCCTTATTTTTTGATTGGTCAGGAACGTGCTGACCATGTGAAAGATAGGTAGGAAAACAAATTGTGAGGAGGGCACAAAGAGTCTGCAGAGGGATATAGATAGGTTAAGTGAGTGGGCAAAAAATTGGCAGATGGAGCATACTGTGGACAAATGTGAGCTTGCCCACTTTGGCAGGAAGAATGGGAATTCAGAATATTATTTAAATAGAGAGAGACTGCATGTCTCGACAGGACAGAGGGATCTGGGGTCCTGGTACGTGAATCACAAAAAGTCAACATGCAAGTACAGCGAGTGATTAGGGCGGCAAATGAAATGTTGTTGTTTATTGCAAAGGGAATAGAATATAAAAGTAGGGAAGTGTTGCTACAGCTGTACAGGGCCTTAGTTAGACCACATCTGGAGTACTGAGTAAAGTATTGGTCTACGTAATTAAGAAAGGACATAAATGCATTGGAATTAGTTCAGAGAAGGTTCACTCGGCTGATACCTGGAATGAAGGGGTTGTCTTATGAGGAAATGTTGAGCAGTTTGAGCCGATACCCACTGGAGTTTAGAAGAATGAGAGGTGATCTTACTGAGACATGTAATAATTTAAGGGTGATTGACAGCTTGGAAGCCGAGAGGATGTTTCCCCCTGGTGGGCGAATCTAGAACTAGGCAGCATAATTTCAAAATAAGTGATTGGCAGATGGAGTAAAATGTGGGGAAGAATGAGGTTGTTCACTTTGGTTGTAAGAATATAATTTTTTACAAGGCGCGAATCTTCCCGATGTTGATGTTCAGAGAGGCTTGGGTGTCCCCGTACATGAGACTCAGTAAGTTCACATGCAGGTGCAGCAAGAAATGAGCAAGGCAAATGGCCTGTTGGCCTTTATTGCAAGTGGGATTGGAGTACAGGAATAAGGAAGTCTTGTTACAATTGGCCAGCGCTTTGGTAAGATCACACCTGCTTTACTGTACACAGTTGTGGTCTCCATATCCGAGGAAGGCTACACTTGCCTTGGTGGCAGTACAACGAAGGGTCACTCCATTGGTTCCTGGGATGAGAGGTTTGTCCTATGATGAGAGAGCCTGTAGTCTATGGAGTTTAGAAGAATGAAAGGTGATCTCAGTGAAACATACAAGATTCTGAAGGTGCTTGACTGGGTAAACACTGAGAAGTTGCTTCCCCTGGCTGGGGAATCTATTTCAGCCTCAGGATAAGGGGCCAAGCATTTGGGACTGAGATAAGGAGAGGTTTCTTCACTCAAAGGGTGGTAAATCTTTGGAATTCTCTACCCTCGGGGGTGGTGGATGCTCCATTATTGAATATATTTCAGGTTGTGATAGACAGATATGTGGTCACTCAGGGACTGAAGGGATATGGGGAGCGGGTGGAAAAGTGGAGTTGAGTTCGAGGATCAGTCATGATGGAATTGAATGACAGAGCAGGATCGACGGGCCGAATAGTCCACTCCTGCTCCGATTTCTCATGTTATTCTAAAATCTAGTCATTTGATTCATGATGATTCCATTAACACAATCGAAAAACCCGTTAACTTTTACTGCAGGCTCTTTACATCAGTCTTCACCCTTCAATGATCTGACCAGAATAATTCTCTGCTGACCTTTTTCAGTGTCTTCCCTGCAAGTGATACTTGGATTCATTTCTGGCCCCATCAACGTACATAACACAACATTTGCCTAAATTTAATGCCAGTTGCCATTGTGTGGCCTAATCCCCTGCCACAGGTAAATCACTTTGGATTCCACAGGACCCCTCTACTGTCTTAACCCGTGCACAGATTTTAGTGACATCTGCAAACATTCTTTTATTACTTCATTGGACGTGGGAGTCACTGGCCAGGCCAGCAATTATTGCCCATCCCTAATCGCCCTTGAGAAGGTGGTGGTGAGCTGCCTTCTTGAACCGCTGCAGTCCATGTGAGGTGGGTACACCCACAGTGCTGTTAGGAAGGGAGTTCCAGGATTTTGACCCAGCGACAGTGAAGGAACAGCAATATAGTTCCAAGTCAGGATGGTGTGTGACTTGGAGGGGAACTTGCAGGTGGTGGTGTTCCCATGCATTTGCTGCACTTGTCCTTCCAGATTGAGGTCGCGGGTTTGGAAGGTGCTGTCGAAGGAGCCTTGGTGCGTTACTGCAGTGCATTGTGAAGCTGGTACACACTGCTGCCACTGTGCGTCTGTGGCGGAGGGAGTGAATATTTAAGGTGGTGTTTGTTTAGTTAGATTCCCCCAGCTGCTGTGGTGGGATTTGAACTCTTGTGCTCTGGATCATTCGGTCGAAGCCTCAGGATTACTAGTCCCAGTAACATAACAGCAATGCTACCATACCCCCAGAGACTGGGGTAAGGTGTATTACACAATTCCCAAGTTTTTGCCGTGTTTCCTTGCATTCTAGTTGCACTGTGTGTATCCTAGTGAGCCCCGCAGTAGTAAGTGCTGTTGTCTTGGAGCCAGGAGCTTTTCAAGGACAGAGGGAAAGTGTTGGCCTGAGTCTCGTGCTGGGTTTCAATCTTTTTCCTGTAGTTCGATGCAGAAAGTACACTCTATCTGATCCATTCCAGGCAGTCACCAATCTGCAATTACCAGTCCAAACAACACTCAGTCATGTTGCCCTGCCCAATGCTTCTGTGGAACGTGGGTTCCTCCACGGGAACCAGAGCATTGACCACTGGGGACTGGAGAACCATCTAACATCTAACAAGATTCTTCACACAGTATGGCAGATCAATGGGGAGAGAACGACAGTGGGCCACAGGGAGGGACAGAGGCAAAAGCAGAAGAGAGGGAATAAGAAGGAGACAAATTATTCTTCTAGAGTCACGCTGCTACATTCACACTTATATTTGCTCCACAGGTTAAGCCCAATTATAAATCAGATTTATTACATTGATAAAACTATAAATGCACCAAACTCGGAAGGATGAATACAAACCAATTCAGTCTGCATCTGAGAAAAAAGAAAATTGGTAATGTTTAATGATGATACTCTGTCAGAATAATCCGAACTGCTGTTCACATCAAGGAACAGTAAATTATTTCAATTTGGTTGACGAGGAGATTATGTATAGCAATGCATAAAGTAACTATTACGAACATTAATGTCATCAACAATGGGACCAAATGGGGACAGTGGCGTTTCCTGTCTTAAAACTGGAAAGCAGGAATATGGAAAGCAGATCTCAAAATACTTTGAGATTCTTTTCAGAGGTGGAGGCTCGTTATAAGCAGTGTGATCAAACCGCCCCTGCTGCTGTGGAAACTGCAGATAGGTCAAATAACCAGTGTCACTGGCGTTGTATTCCTTGCAGAGCACCCTCTGACCACATCATACCAACAAAACCTTAGAGGGGAACAGAGCCGGACAGGCAGAGGCCATCCCGGGGAACCCCACATAGGGAGAAATAAAGAGAGAATGAGAGAGAGAGAACAACTGGGAGGGAGCAAGGGAGAGGTAGACTGAGGCAAAGACAGAGAGAGAGAGACTGACTGATCAACAAAGCCACTGAGAGATGGAATGATTCAGGGAAAATTAGTTCGAAAGAGAGAGAGAGAGAGAGATTGAGAGAACGAGTGACAGATAGAGAGAATGAGGCAATAGGAGGTGTAGAGACAGACAGGGAGAGACAGAGACAGAGCGAAACAGAGACAGGAAATGAGAGGAGATAGGCAGAATTAATTAGAGACAGAGAGACAGAATGAGACTGAGTGCGTGTGAGAGAGAAATAGAGACAGACAGCAAGAGAAAGCGTGGAAATGAGAGGCGAGAAAGAGAGGGGAAGGAAAGAAGAGAGTGAGATAAAGAGGGAGAATGAGAATGGGTGTGTGTGTGAGAGACAGAAAGAGCAACAGAGCTGAGAGGAAATGAGAGAAGGAAAGAGAGACAGGGATAAAGAAAGAGAATGAGAGTGAGTGTGTGTGAGAGAGGAAAGATAACAAGAGCAACAGAGACAGAGAAACAGGCATGAAGAGAGAGAGAAAGGAAACAATTTTACAGAACAATGTAAACGATGTTTTTTATAATCAATATTGGTGAAGTCTGATGTGTTTCCTGGTCCTAGCTCGCCATCTGCTGTCCCCCTGGAGGAGAAAACACCCCAAAAATACAAAAACAACTGCAGCAGAAAAAAACACTAACAATTTCAACAATAACTTCAACAGTAAAAATAAAAGCACCAATGAAAAGGATGGTACAGTGGCCCAGTTGTTAGCACCGCAGCCTCATAGCTCCAGCGACCCAGGTTCAATTCTGGGGACTGCCTGTGTGGAGTTTGCAAGTTCTTCCTGTGTCTGCGTACTTTCCTCTGGGTGCTCCGGTTTCCTCCCACATGCCATTATAAATTGCCCGTGGTATAGGTAGGTGGGAGGGAAATACAGGGACAGGTGGGGATGTGGTAGGAATATGGAATGAGTGTAGGATTAGTATAAATGGGTGGTTGGTGGTCGGCACTGACTTGTCGACTCAAGCAAGTGATTCAGGTTTGCACAACGCCTCCCTCCCTGATGGGGAACCCACGCCCCTCTCTCTACCATTGGCTGCCAGTAGTTGCTGTTGCAAATGTTGGTATCATTCTGCTGCTGAGGTTGTTGTTGTATTTGCTGGTGTTTTCCTCCGGCTGAGGTTGTTGAATTTGTTGGTGTTTGAATCTCCTGCTGATCTGTTGTTGAATTTGTTGGCCTTGTTCTCCTGCTGAGGTAGTTGTTGTGTTGGTTGGTGTTTTCCCTGCTGAGGTTTTTGTTGTACTTGTTGTTTTCTTCCCTGCTTAAATTGTTGTTCAATTCGGTTTTTGCATGCTGAGGTTGTTGTTGTATTTTTGGTGTTTTTCTTTCCCTGCTGAGGTTATTTTCTCTTTTTTAATTCATTCATGGGATTTTGGGCGATGCTGGTTGAGGTCAGCATTTATTGTCCATCCCTAATTGCCCCTTCAGAAGGTGGTGGTGAGCTGCCTTCTTGAACCACTGCAGTCCATGTAGTGTAGGTACACCCACAGTGCTGTTAGGAAGGGAGTTTCAGGATTTTGACCCACAGTTAGTGAAGGAACAGCCGATATAGTTCCAAGTCACGATGGTGTGTGACTTGGAGGAGAACCTGCAAGTGGTGGTGTTCCCATGCATCTGCTGCCCTTGTCCTTCGAGGTGGTAGAGGTTGCGGGTTTGGAAGGTGTTGACGGAGGGAGCCTTGGTAATTGCTGCAGTGCATCTTGCAGATGGTACACACTGCTGACACTGAGCATCAGTGGTGGAGGGAGTGAATGTTTGTAGATGGGGTGCCAATCAAGCGGGCTGCTTTGTCCTCGACGGTGTCGAGCTTCTTGAGTGTTGTTGGAGCTGCACCCATCCAGGCAAATGGACAGTATTCCATCACACTCCTGACTTGTGCCTTGTAGATGGTTAACAGGCTTTGGGGAGTCAGGAGGTGAGTTACTGGTTGCAGGATTCCTAGCCTCTGACCTGCTCTTGTAGCCACAGTATTTATATGGCTACTCCAGTTCAGATTCTGTTCAATGGCAATCCCCAGGATGTTGATAGTGGGGGATTCAGCGATGGTAATGCCATTGAATGTCAAAGGGAGATGGTTATATTCTCTCTTGTTGTAGATGGTCAATGCGTGGCACTTGTGTGGCACGAATGTTACTTGCCACTTATCAGCCCAAGCCTGGATGTTGTCCAGGTCTTGCTACATCTGAACACAGGCTGCTTCAGAATCTGAGCTGTCACGAATGATGCTGAACATTGTGAAGTCATCAGTGAACATCCCCACTCTGACCTAATGATTGAAGGGAATTTCATTTATGAAGCCGTTGGAGATGGTGGAACAGGACGTACCCGGGGATGGCGATAGCGAGGTCTGCGACATTGTCTGTAAGGCATGATTCCCTGAGTTTGACTATGTCAGGTTGTTGCTTGACAGCTCTCCCAACCTTGGCACAAGGCCCGAAATGTTGGTAAGGAGGACCGTGCAGATTCAACATGTTGTTGCATCTGCTGCTGTGTTTCACCTGCTGAAGTTGTCTTTGTTGCTTTTCTCCTCCTGACGCACTTCTTGAATTCTGTTGGTGTTTTTTTCTCCTCCTGACATTGGTTGGTGAGCTTTTTTTTGCCAACGTTGCTTCTGAATTTGTTGGTGTTTTCCCTCGCTGAGGCTGTTGTTGCATTTGTTGATGCTTTTCGTGCTGAGGTTTTTATTGCATTTGTTGTATTGCCCAGAGGAGGTTACAGAGATAAGGAGGGTTGTTGGGCTGGAGGAGGTTACAGTGATAGGGAGTATTGTAGGGGCTGGAGGAGGTTACAGTGATAGGGAGTATTGTAGGGGCTGGAGGAAGTGACAGAGAGAGGGAGGGATGTAGGGCTCGAGGAGGTTTCAGAGATAGAGAGGATTGTCGGGGCTGGAGGAGGTTACAGAAATAGGGAAGCTTGTCGGGGGCTGGAGGGGGTTACGGAGATAGGGAGGGTTGCATTACCTTAAGCAGGATACAGACATAGGGAGGATTGGAGGGGCTGGAGGAGGTTACAGAGACAGGGATAATTGTCACTGTTCATCGAGTGTACTCAGTGTTAACCCCAGTATCATTCTGGTGAATCTCAGCTGTATCTGGACTCAGGCAAACAGCTGCTTGTTGAGGAAGGTGCCCAGACTGTGTGCAATATTCCAGATGTAGTCGAACCAGAGCCTCCTACAACTGTGGCATTACCTCCAAACCCTTTGTATTGTAGCTTCTTCCATTAATCACACGTTCCACAATGCATGACTGGATGCACGCATACACCACACACACACTCCCAACTCTCTCTCTCTCCCACCCCCTCTCTCTCCTCAGTTTGTTTGACTATGTTGTTAGTTGTGCATCTTTGTCCTTCAGCTGATCTTATCTGTGCCTCTGATATGAAGAGTCTATTGTTCTCAGTCCTTGACAAACACAACAGCTTCCTGCTTTGCAAAAGTTGACATTTACCTAGTTGACACACGGCACAACATTCAAATCTGTTAGTCCCAGGGAATGCAAATATCAAAGCCGGCTCAGAAGTGTTAATGAGTCCATTGTGGGACTGAATGAATATCTGACAACCTGGCATGGACACAGGGGCACTGACAGAATCAGCAATCCAGAGAGAATGGAAACTGTGGAAACTATCAAGGACTAGGCGTTGGACATGGGCTGGTTGGAACTGAGATGCACATTCAGACGCCCCTTTTCACAGGCAGTGTAACATTGAGTAACAATGTGCTTCAAGGTGATTGTGATTACTGAGGGGACAGTGACATTGTGAATCTGTCACAGGAATATTATCTGGAGCCCTGGACTGACTGCACTGCCCAATGTGCTAATGATCTAACAGAGAAATGTGGGGACAGACGAATCCTACCCCATCAGAAACAAATCCTAGAATAGTACAACAGAGGGAGGCCATTCGGCCCATCGAGGGTTTGTCATCTCTTTCGAAAATCAACCCAGTTAATCCAACTCCGCTCTCTTTCACCATTTCCCTCAATTAATTCCCCTTCAAGTATTGAGCCAATTCCCTTTTTGAATAATACCATTGAATTTCCACCACCCTATCAGACATTGCCCTCCAAATCCAAACCACTCATGATATTAAAAAACATTTATCCTCATGTCACCTCTGGTACCTTTGCCCATCACATTAAAGCTGTGCCCTCTGGTGATCTATCGAATCTCCCCTTAACCTTCTCTGCTCTCAGGAGAAAGTCCCTTTCTAGCCCAGTCTTTTTACTTGACTGAATTTCCTCACCAACTGAACCATCCGAGAAAATCTCTTCTGCACCCTCTCCAAAGCCAACAGGTGTTTCCTAAAGTGTGGTGCCCAGAATTGTTCCAACAGGGACCGAACTGGTGTTTTATACAGGTTTGGCATGACTCCCGGAGTTTTGTACTCGACCTCTCTATTTACAAAGCCCAGACTGTAATATGATTTATTAATCGCTTTCTCAACCTACCCTGTCACCTTTAAATATTCCTGCACAAGCACCCCCAGGTCTCTCTGTTCTTGCACCACTTCACAAATTGTTTTGTTTCATCTCTCCTCATTCTTGCAGTCAAAATCAAACATATCAAAGACTAATCCCACCCATATCTGGGACAAATTACCTGCTTATTATTATTCGGTCAGTCATGGACAATGGTCTGCCAGTAACTCTATAAAGTTTACATGCAACACTTTTCCTTCCAAAAAACAACATCCTCGGTGGTTCTTGTATTGGAGTTTATACCTGAAGCCCACTGCTATCTCAATGTTGGCAGTTGAGGAGCAGTCAGTGACTGAGACATTAACATCTGGTCAGGGACCCCTCACAATATCCCATGTCCTGAATACTCAAACACTCTCTCACTGAGAAATTTATGTCCTCCTCATTCTGGTTTGTATGTGTTACTAACGCTGTATCTGTGCTATTTCGGAGATGGTATCACTGTCGCTGATGTGAGGATTTCATTGTTCTCATTCTGTGACTATATTCTGAAAAACACAATCATTTACTTTAACCCCATCGACCTCAAGGAGGAAAATGGAAGTCCGATCATTTGTCTCTCTGGAACATCTTGTTTCTCTGCCCCCTCTCATCATCCCCCCAATACTGACCCACTACTGATAAGAGAGGCATGTCTCCTGTGAATATTCTCTCCCTAATACTTAGTGCCTATGAAAGATCAAATATACACAGCCAACTGGCAAATACTAACTTTAATATTCAGAGTCCCTGTCCCAGGCTCCAATCTCCCTCCACCCTCCCTGTTGGGTAACTGAAGACAAGTTATGTTACAATAACAAAGCTCCGTGGGTTAGCATGGGCCCAGGAGAAATATTAATGTTGTTTAGTAAGGCAGATAGTTTCACCAAAAGGCCTTCGTTTGCATAGATTATGTCATATCATTCATCATGACTAAATGTAAATATTTCAGCCAACCAGCACTGCAGTCAATCCGCCGTGGTGTATATAGGGGTTGGAGCTGTCACTGAGATTGACACTGTTCACAGCAGAGTGGACCCGAGACTGAGGAGCAAGCAGCTGGAATTGAACCGACAGCATCTCCCACCCAGCGACATCTACTTTGGAGACTTTGGTAAGCAGTCGGGTATGGGAGGCCTGTCAGAAAAAGCAAAGGAGTTTGTCACTTGCTAGGTGTTGACCCAGGGGGTGTGTGTCCTGCTTCTCCTGAAACAACACCATCTTCAGTCATAACCTTTGCCAGAAATTCAAAGAGGTTTGTTACAGGGATGCAGGAGACAGACCTGGAGGAGAGAGTCAGGAACACATGCAATTATTCATAAAAGCTTTGGAGAGTGGAAAGGGTGAAGGATTGGAGTCAAGTTCCTGATGTTTAACAAGAACATGTAGCTGAGCTCACCTCTGTCTGTAAGAGTCCCAGTGAGAGAGAGATAATTAGATGGAGCTCACCACTCTGAACAGATATACTGACGAACTCCTCGGCAACTCCCTATTTAATATTCCCTCCAATTCCCTACTCGGTAATCTCTCTCAAATGTTTGTCTTGTGTTTCCCTTTCCAGAATCTCAGCCAGTAAGATGTGGACTCTGCTGATCATTCTGGGTTACCTGAGTGAGTAACTTTCATTCTCGACAAAGTTCACCCCCAGTACAACTAGAACAAGCTGTGTTTATTCAAACCGTTACATAGAATAATATCCCAAGATGTTCCACAGAAATCTGATTGAAGAAATGTCTGACACGGCAGGGAAGGAGATGATTGGAGGTCTGACTGTTAGTTTAAAAGAGCAGACGGAGGTGGAGAGGCAGAAAGGTTTAGGAGGCTGGACATCTTGAAGCCACATCAGACACTGCTGGAGGAAAGGGAGTGGAGGGAAGTTCTACAGGAGGCTTGGGTCAGAGAAACAGAGAGTTGGTGAAGATTACAGAAATGTGGTGGGAGAGGGCGGGAGAGGTCATGAGAGAATTTGAACAGGAAGATGGAAATTGTACATCAAAGGCGTTTGCAGCTGTGAACCAATGTGGGTCAGAGAGCACAGGGGTGATGTGTGACTTAAACTTTCTGCAAGATAACATACAACAAGCAGTGTGTTGGAGGAGACCTGACTTCTGGAAAGTGGAAGCTGGGAGGCTGGCCAGGAGTGGATTAGAAGATTTGATTCTCCAGAAGGTAGAGGGTTTTTGGTAGAGGATTGGCTGAGGCAAAATCTGTGATGGTGGATATTAAGGAGGTTGTAATTGGATGTCCTTGTGATGAGGAGGCGACAGGGAAGGAAGCTGGGCACAGTCAGAAGCTGATGAGAAATTGGAGAGGGACAAGATAGATTCTCGGGATACGCTAGAGGTAGCAGTGCTGGAGTGGGTAGGGAAGACACTGCAGGAGATTCTCTGGCTGAGACTAGACTGGGTTGAGTGGAAATAGGCCAGAGCAGTTCCACCCAGCTGGACATGGAAGGAGAGGTGTTGGCGATGGATAGTGTGGTGAATTGTGTCAAAGACTGCCGACAATTCGAGAAGGATGATCAGAAACAGTATTCCTGACTTGGCTCTTGCAGCTTCTCTGCTGCTCAAACCCTTTAGCAGTACTTTGGTACCTCTAGACTTGACTATTCCAAAGATCTCCTGGCTGATCTCTCACATTCCACCTTCTGTACATTTTGGTCATCCAGTATGATACTGCCCAAGTCCAGTTCACCTTTCATCTCCGTGCTCACTGACCTACACTGGCTCCCGGTTCAGCAAGGCCTGGATTTCAATATTCTCACAATCGTTTCCAGATCCTTCTATCACCTCGCCGTTCCCTACCGCTGAAATCATCTCCAGCCCCACAACCCTCGGAGATCTCTGCGCTCCTCTAATTCAGGCCTCTTGAGTATTCCCGATTCGAATCCCTTCCACCATTGGCAGCTGTGCCTTCACCTGCCGAGGCTTAACGCTATGGAATTCTCTCCCTCAACTTCTCCGTCTCTCCACCTCTCTTTCCTCCTTTCAGACACTCCTTAAAACGTACCTATTTGACATAGCATTTGGCCACCTGCCCAACCAGCTGCTTCTGTGGATTGGTGTCAGTTCGGGATGGTAACACACCGATGAAGTGCTTTGGGACATTTTATTACATCAAAGGCAGTACATAAACGCAGGTTGTTGTTGGTTTTGAGACTACACGTTCCCTCTGCAGGACCCACCAGTCACACTGGGTCGCTTGTGCTCCACCTGGCAGTTCTCGCTCCTCCTCCACTTTACATCTTTCCTACTGGGATGAAGTGAAGCTGAGATATTTACTGCTTTCTGTTACCTGAGAGCTGGTGGTTAATCTAGAATAGGGAGGACTGTCTGTGAGCAGTGAGTTAGAGGGGGAGGCTGAGCTGGGAGACAGATGGAAACCCAGTTTAGAGAAGGAGGACATTTTCCAGCTTTAATCTGGGGGGTTTTGACCAGGGCAGAGGGTGAAACTGAGATTATTGGTATTTCGGGAGGGTACAAGGCGCTGTGTAACATTAACTGTACTTTATATTAACATTAAACATCTTTCTGTCACTCAGTCACAGACTCCACACTCACTGACCCGTGTGTAAATCACACAGTCCTGGACCAGCCCTGGAGGAGCATCGATTGTGATGTCACTGTGGGCTCCGGTCAGGAGAAGTGTGATGATAATCTTGCTCAAGGATGGTACAGATTTAAAAGGTAATGTAAAGGAACAAATTCTGGGTAAATCAGTTAATGAGGGAGGAGTAATGGATTTCCCCCAGTTTCTGGCACTATCTGTTGTTACCAGTCTCTCTAACAGTTAATATTTACCATCAGTTCAGGGACTGACTCTGTGATTAACTGTTTCAGTTCTGGTGGATGGAAGATTCCGGACACTGTTGTCCCAGATTTTCACTGCTCCACACGTGCCACAGGCTGGTTACAGGGTAATTTCCGTCTTAAAAATATCAGATTTACATTCACTGTCCAGCACTGTTCACGTGGGTTACCTTCTTCAATATTTATAAACTCTCATTTCAGGTTCCCATCCTAGTGTGGGACAGGGGGAAGTAACGAGGACAGTTTGTTTTAACAAGGCTGGAAATCGCTGTCACTGGACCCAGGAAATAAAGATCATAAACTGCAGCAGTTATTTTGTTTATGAGTTGAAGCCTCCACCCGACTGTAACGCTGTTTATTGCACAGGTAGATTGCTGTTTGTATATGGTGCAGATGGGTGATTCTGGGATGTCCCGTGTCACCCATGGGAATGAGACAGTTTACTCACTGCCCTCCTTTTTGTAAGGGACACAGTGAATAAAGGATCTGTAAAACAGAGTGAACTCTTCACTAAAACTCTAGGGAACTGAACCAGACGCTCGCTGTCTGGAGAGAGGGCTGGCATGTCTGGGTAGTATTCTGTCAGGTCTGCAATTGAGGAGATTCAGGTTTTCTGGTGAGTGTCAGACACAGCAGCAGGATCCTGACAGACTCTATGTGAAGGGCAGTCACTCTCACCTCACCTCTTGAGTTCAGCTCTTTTGTCCATGTTTGAACCACACTGTAATGAGGTCAGGAGCTAAGTGACCCTGGCGGAACCCAAACTGACCATCACTGAACAGGTAACTGCTGAGTAAGTGCCGCTTGATAGCACTGTCAACGACACCTTCCATCATCTTACTGATGATAGAGAGTAGACTGATGGGACGGTAATTGGGTGGGTTGAACTTGCCCTGCTTTGACTTGTCCTGCTTTTTATGCACAGGACATGCCTGGGCAGTTTTCCACATTGCAGGGTAGATGCCAGTGTTGTAGCTGTACTGGAACAGCTTGGCTAAGGATGCAACAAGTTCTGGAGCACAGGTCTTCAGTACTACTTCCGGGATATTGTCAGGGCCCATAGCCTTTGCAGTATCCAGTGCCTTCAGTCATTTCTTGATATCAAGCGGAGTGAATCGAATTGACTGAAGACTGACATCTGTGATGCTGGGGATTGCAGGAGAAGGCCGAGATGGATCATCAACTCCGCACTTCTGGCTGAAGATTTTTGCAAATGCTTCAGCCTTATCTTTTGCACTGATGTGCTGGGCTCCCTGATCATTGAGGATGGGGATATTTGTGGGGCCACCTCCTCCAGTTAGTTGTTTAATTGTCTACTACCATTCACGACTGGATGTGGCAGGACAAGAAATACTGGAATCACTCAGCGGGTCTGGCAGCATCTGTGGAAAGAGAAGCAAAGTTAACGTTTCGGGTCAGCGACCCTTCTTCGGAACTCATTTGATCCGTTGGTTATGGGATCGCTTAGCTCTGTCCATCGCATGCTAATTATGCTGTTTGGCATGCAGATAGTCCTGTGTTGTAGCTTCACCAGGCTGACACCTCATTTTGAGGTATGCCTTGTGCTGCACTTTGCATGCCCTCCTGCACTCTTCATGGAACCAGGTTTGGTCTCCTGGCTTGATGGTCATGATCGAGTGGGGGATATACCGGACCATGAGGTTACAGATTGTAGTTGAGTACAATTCTGCTGCTGCTGTTGTTCCCACAGCACCTCATGGATGCCCATTGTTACATTGCTAGATTTGTTTGAATCTATCCCATTTAGCATGGTGATAGTGCCACACAACACGATGGACGGTATCCTCAATGTGAAGGTGGGACTTTGGCTCCACAAGGACTGTGCGGTGGTCACGCCCACCAAGACTGTCATGGACAGATGGATATGTGGCAGGCAGATTGGTGAGGATGAAGTCAAGTATATTTTCTCCTCTTGTTGGTTCTGTCATCACCTACCGCAGTCCCAGACTAGCAGCTTTGTCTTTTAGGACACGGCTAGCTCGGTAAGGAGTGGGCTGCAGTGACTGAGAGGAGTGGTCTGCAGAGACTGAGGGGAGTGGGATGTAGTGACTGAGCGAATGAGATGCGGTGACTAGGTGGAGTAGGATACAGTGAATGTGGGGAGTGGGATGTAGTGACTGAGGGGAGTGGGGTGGAGTGACAGGGGAGTGGGAGGTAGTGACTAAGGGGTGTGGGATGCAGTGATTGAGTGGAGTGGGAAGTAGCGACTGAGGGGAGTGGGATGCAGAGACTGAGGGGAGTGGGATACAGTGACTGAGCGAATGAGATGCGGTGACTAGGTGGAGTAGGATACAGTGAATGTGGGGAGTGGGATGTAGTGACTGAGGGGAGTGGGATGTAGTGACTGAGGGGAGTGGGATGTAGTGACTGAGGAGAGTGGGGTGTAGTGACTGAGGAGAGTGGGGTGTAGTGACAGGGGAGTGGGAAGTAGCGACTGAGGGGAGTGGGATACAGAGACTGAGGGGAGTGGGATACAGTGACTGACGGGAGTGGGATGTAGTGACTAAGGGGAGTGGGATGCTGTAATTGAGGGAAGTGGGATGTAGTGACTACTGAGTGTGATGTGGTAACTGAGGGGAGTAGGATGTAGAGAAGCGGGGAGTGAGGTGCAGTGACTGAAGGGAATGGTATAGAGTGATTCGGTGGAGTGGGTACAGTGACATAGAGAAGTGGGATGCAGTGATTGAGGGGAGTGGGATGCAGTAATTGAGGGGAGTGGGATGCAGCGACTAAGGGGAGAGGGATGCAGTGACTGAGGGCAGTGAGATGTAGTGACTGAGGGGAGTGGGATGTAGTGACTGTGGGGAGTGGGATGTAGCGACTGATGGGAGTGGGTGCACTGACTGAGGGGAGTGGGTGCAGTGAGTGAGGGGAGTGGGATGCTGTAATTGAGGGAAGTGGGTGTAGTGACTGAGGGGAGTGGCATGCAGTGACTCAGGGGAGTGTGATTCAGTGACTGTGGGGATTGGGATACAGTGACTGTGGGGAGTGGGATACAGTGACTGAGGAGAGTGTGATACGGTAACTGAGGGGAGTGTGTTCCCTTCCATTTATCATCACATCCTCCCCGGTTTCACTTGTCACTAGAACTTTTCCCAGTTCTGATGTAAGGTCACATATTAACATTAAACATCTTTCTGTCACTCAGTCACAGACTCTGCACTCACTGACCCGTGTGTAAATCACACAGTCCTGGACCAGCCCTGGAGGAGCAGCGATTGTGATGTCACTGGGTGCTCCGGTCAGGAGAAGTGTGATGATAACCTTGCTCAAGGATGGTACAGATTTAAAAGGTAATGTAAAGGAACAATTTCAGGGTAATCTAGTCAATATGGGCAGAGTAAGGGATTTCCCCCAGTTTCTGGTACTATCTGCTGGTACCAGTCTCTCTAACAGTTAATATTTGCCATCAGTTCAGGGACTGACTCTGTGATTTTTGTTTCAGTTCTGGTGGATGGAAGATTCCGGAGACTGCTGTCCCAGATTTTCACTGTTCCACACATGTTACAGGCTGGTTAAATGGTAATTTCAGCCTTGAGAATATCAGATTTACATTCACTGTACAGCACTGTTCACATGGGTTACAGTCTTCAATATTTATAAACTCTCATTTCAGGTTCCCATCCCAGCGTGGGACAGGGGGAAGTAACACGGACAGTTTGTTTATCCTGGGGTAGAAAACACTGCGACAAGGTCCATGAGATAAAGATCAAAAACTGCAGCAGTTACTTCGTTTATGAGTTGAAGTCCTTGTTTTATTGCGCTGCGTATTGTACAGGTACATTGATGCTTCTATATCATCCAGAGGGTGATTCTGGGATGTCCCGTGTCACCCACAGAAATGAGACGGTTTACTCACTCCCCTCCTTATTGTCAGGGACACAGTGAATAAAGGATCTGAAACACAAAGTGTACTTCACTGAAACTCTAGGGAACTGAACCAGACTCTGCTGTCTCTGTCTATCAGGCACTCTGATCCCTGCAGTGTTCATGGCTCACGTCAGGTCCCCACTGCAGTGCTGGGCACCTCACACTCCCTCTCCAGGAAGCAATGTTCACGAGGAGTTGGATAGGATCTTCGAGGGTTTGATAAAGATGAAAATCTGACACTGTCTGGACTAGAGAACTAAATAAACGAGATCTTCGGGTTTTCTCCACTCTGCCCTCTTCCTTTATTACAGATCCAGAGACTGTCGCAACTGAGGAACCCGAGGAACAAACAACTCGAGAATCCACTAGGGGATCATCGTCTACCCCAGCGGTGTCTGGAACATCAGGTATCCCCCTTGTGGGGTGCATTTGAAACAGATTCCACACCCAATGTTGCACCATAGAAGATCAGTCCTCGAGATCATCCAGTCTCTTACTGAGGGAAGTGGGATGGAGTGACTGCGGGAAGTGGAAGGGAGTGAATGAGGGAAGTTGGATGGAGTGACTGAGGGGAGTGGGATGGGGTGACTGAGGGAAGTGGGATGGAGTGACTGAGGTGAGTGGGATGGGGTGACTGAGGGGAGAGGGATGTGGTGACTGAGGAGACTGGGATGGAGTGACTAAGGAGAGTGGGATTATGTAATTGAGGGGAGTGGAATACATAGACTGAGGGGAGTGGGATGTAGTGACTGAGGGGAGTGGGATGTAGTGACTGAGAGGAGTGGGATGCACTGACTGAGGGGAGTGGGATGCAGTGACGGAGGGGAATGGGATGCAGTGGACTGAGGGCAGTGGGATGCAGTAATTGAGGGGAGTGGGATGTAGTGACGGAAGGGAGTGGGATGCAGAGGCTGAGGGGATTGGGATGCAGTGACTGGGGAGTGGAATGCACTGATTGAGGGGTGTGGGATGCAGTGACTGAGGGGAGTGGGATGCAGTGACTGAGGGGAGTGGGATGCACTGATTGAGGGGAGTGGGATGCAGTGACTGAGAGGAGTGGGATGCAGTGGCTGAGGGGAGTGGGATGGGGTGACTGAGGGGAGTGGGATGTGGTGATTGAGGGGAGTGGGAAGCAGTGACTGAGGGGAGTGGGATGCAGTGACTGAGGGGAGTTCTTTTGGGCCTCCTTATCTCGAGAGACAGTGGATACGCGCCTGGAGGTAGTCAGTGGTTTGTGAAGCAGCGCCTGGAGTGGCTATAAAGGACTGAGGGGAGTGGGATGATGTAATTGAGCGGAGTGGGATGCAGTAATTGAGGGAAGTGGGATGTAGAGACTGAGTGGAGTGGAATGCACTGATTGAGGGGTGTGGGATGCACCGATTGAGGGGAGTGGGATGCAGTGCCTGAGAGGAGTGGGATGCAGTGGCTGAGGGGAGCGGGTTGCAGTGACTGAGAGGAGTGTGATGCACTGATTGAGGGGAGAGAGATGCAGTGACTGAGAGGAGTAGGATGCAGTGGCTGAGGGGTGTGGGTTGCAGTGACTGAGGGGAGTGGGATGGGGTGACTGAGGGGAGTGGGATGTGGTGACTGAGGAGAGTGGGATGCAGTGACTGAGAGGAATGGGATGGAGGGACTGAGGGGAGTGGCATGATGTAATTGAGGGGAGTGGGATGCAGTGATTGAGGGGAGTGGGATGATGTAATTGAGTGGTGTGGGATGTCGTGACATGGGCAGTGCGATGCATGGACTGAGTGGAGTGGGATGCAGTGACTGAGGGAAGTGGGATGCAGTGACTGAGGGGTGTGGGATTTAGAGACTTAGGGGAGTGGGATGTAGAGACTGTGGGGAGTTGAATGTGGTGACTGAGGGGAGTGGGATGGGGTGACTGAGGGGAGTGGGATGTAGAGTCTGAGGGGAGTGGGATGTAGTGACTGAGGGGAGTGGGATGCAGTGACTGAGGGGAGTTAGATGCAGTGACTGAGGGGAGTGGGATGATGTAATTAAGGGGAGTGGGATTAAGTGACTGAGGGGAGTGGGATGCATTGACTAAGGGGACTGGGAAGTAATGATTGAGGGCAGTGGGAAGAAGTGATTAGGGGAGTGGCATGTAGTGGGTGAAGGGAGTGGGAAGTAGTGAGTGAGGGGAGTGGCATGTAGTGAGTGAGGGGAGTGGGATGTAGAGACTGAGAGGAGTGGGATGCAGTGACTGAGGGGAGTGGGATGTAATGACTGAGGGGAGTGCGATGTAGAGACTGAGGGGAGTGGGATGTACTGGCTGAGGGGAGTGGGATGTAGTGACTGAGGGGAGTGGGATGCAGTGACTGAGGGGAGTGGGATGTAATGACTGAGGGGAGTGCGATGTTGAGACTGAGGGGAGTGGGATGTAGAAACTGAGGGGAGTGCGATGTAGAGACTGAGGGGAGTGGGATGTAGTGGCTGAGGGGAGTGGGATGTAGTGACTGAGGGGAGTTGGATGCTGTGACTGAGGGGAGTGGGATGGAGAGACTGAGAGGATTGGGATGTAGTGATTGAGAGGAGTTGGATGCCGTGAATGAGGGGAATGGGATGTAGAGACTGAAGGGAGTGCGATGTAGAGACTGAGGGGAGTTGGATGCCGTTACCGAGGGGAGTGAGATGTAGAGACTGAGAGGAGTGGGATGAGGTGACAGAGGGGAGTGGGATACAGCGTCTGAGGGTAGTATGATACAGTGACTGAGGGGTGTGATACAGTCACTCAGGGAGTGTGATACAGTGACTGAGGGGAGTGTGATACACTGACTGAGGTGAGTGGGACACAGTGACTGAGGGGAGTGTGATACACTGACTGAGGTGAGTGGGACACAGTGACTGAGGGGAGTGTGATACAGTGTCTGAGGTGAGTGGGACACAGTGACTGAGGGGAGTGTGATACAGTGTCTGAGGGTAGTATGATGCAGTCACTGAGGGGAGTGTGATACAGTGACAGAGGGTAGTGTGATACAGTGTCTGAGGGGGATGTGATACAGTGACTGAGGGGAGTGTGATACAGTGACTGAGGGGGATGTGATACAGTGACTGAGGGGAGTGTGATACAGTGACTGAGGGAGTGTGATACAGTGACTGAGGGGAGTGTGATACAGTGACTGAGGGAGTGTGATACAGTGACTGAGGGGAGTGTGATACAGTGACTGAGGGAGTGTGTTACAGTGACTGAGGGGAGTGTGATACAGCGACTGAGGGGAGTGTGATACAGCGACTGAGGGGAGTGTGATACAGTGACTGAGGGGAGTGTGATACAGTCACTGAGGGGAGTGTGATACAGCGACTGAGGGGAGTGTGATACAGTGACTGAGGGAAGTGTGATACAGCGACTGAGGGGAGTGTGATACAGTGACTGAGGGGAGTGTGATGCAGAGACTGAGGGGAGTGTGATACAGTGACTGAGGGGAGTGTGATACAGTGACTGAGGGGGATGTGATACAGTGACTGAGGGGAGTGTGATGCAGAGACTGAGGGGAGTGTGATACAGTGACTGAGGGGAGTGTGATACAGTGACTGAGGGGAGTGTGATGCAGAGACTGAGGGGAGTGTGATACAGTGACTGAGGGGAGTGTGATACAGTGACTGAGGGGAGTGTGATACAGCGACTGAGGGGAGTGTGATACAGTGACTGAGGGGAGTGTGATGCAGAGACTGAGGGGAGTGTGATACTGTGACTGAGGGGAGTGTGATACTGTGACTGAGGGGAGTGTGATACAGTGACTGAGGGGGATGTGATACAGTGACAGAGGGTAGTGTGATACAGTCACTGAGGGGAGTGTGATACAGTGACTGAGGGGAGTGTGATACAGTGACAGAGGGTAGTGTGATACAGTCACTGAGGGGAGTGTGATACAGTGACTGAGGGGAGTGTGATACAGAGACTGAGGGGAGTGTGATACAGTGACTGAGGGGAGTGTGATACAGAGACTGAGGGGAGTGTGATACAGAGACTGAGGGGAGTGTGATACAGTGACTGAGGGCAGTGTGATACAGTTACGGAGGGGAGTGTGATACACTGACTGAGGTGAGTGGGACACAGTGTCTGAGGGGGATGTGATACAGTGACAGAGGGTAGTGTGATACAGTGACTGAGGGGAATGTGATACAGCGACTGAGGGGAGTGTGATACAGCGACTGAGGGGAGTGTGATACAGTGACTGAGGGGAGTGTGATACAGTGACAGAGGGTAGTGTGATACAGTGACTCAGGGAGTGTGATACAGTGACTGAGGGGAGTGTGATACAGTGTCTGAGGTTAGTATGATACAATGACAGAGGAAGTGTGATACAGTGACAGAGGGGAGTGTGATGCAGTGACTGAGGGGTGTGTGATACAGTCACTCAGGGAGTGTGATGCAGTGACTGAGGGGAGTGTGATACAGTTACGGAGGGGAGAGTGATACACTGACTGAGGGGAGTGGGATACAGTGACTGAAGGGAGTGTGGTACAGTGACTGAGGGGTGTGGGATGCAGTGACTGAGGGGAGTGTGATACACTGACTGAGGGGAGTGGGATACAGTGACTGAAGGGAGTGCGATACAGTGTCTGAGGGGAGTGCGATACAGTGTCTGAGGGGAGTGTGATACACTGACTGAGGGGAGTGGGATACAGTGACTGAAGGGAGTGTGATACAGTGACTGAGGGGACTGCGCTACAGTGTCTGAGGGGAGTGTGAGACACTGTCTGTGGGGAGTGGGATACAGTGACTGAGGGGAGTGTGATACACTGTCTGAGGGGAGTGTGAGACACTGTCTGAGGGGAGTGGGATACGGTGAACTGAAGGGTGTGTGATACAGTGTTTGGGGGAGTGTGATACAGTGACTGAGTCGAGTGTGATACACTGTCTGAGGAGAGTGGAATGCAGTGACTGAAGGGAATATAATGCAGTGACTGAGGGGATTGTGATACAGTGAGCTGAAGGGAGTGTGAGACAGCGACTGAGGAGAGTGTGATACAGCGACTGACGGGACAGGGATACAGCGACTGAGGAGAGTGTGATACAGTGACTGAGGGGAATGTGATAAAGTGACTGAGGTGAGTGTAATGCAGTGACTGAGGGGTGTGTGATAGAGACTGAGGGCAGCATGATGCTCAAACTCAGGAATCCGAGGAACAATCGACTAGAGAATCTACTGAGGTTTCATCCACTACCCCAGCGGGCTCTAGAAGCTAAGGTATCTGCTTTGTGGGGTTATCATCGCAGAATCATGGAATCAAAGACTGGTTACGGCACAGAAAGTTTCTGTTCAGCCCATCTTCACTGAGCCAGCTCTCTGGCAGTGCAACTCACCTACTCCCACTCCTGCCATTTTCCTGTCGCCCTGCAGATTATATCTCCAATGACAATTATCCAATTCCCTTTTGAAAGCCTCAATTAAACCTGCCTCCAGCACACTCTCATGCAGTGCATTTCAGATCCTAACCACTCACTGTGTGAAAAGGTTTCCCTGTCTCTGTTGTGACTTTTACCACTCACCTAAAACCGTTGCTCTCTAGTTCTGGATCCTCCCACCAAGAGGAACAGTTTTTCCCTGACTACTCTGTCCAGTTCCCTCTTGATTATGAACATCTTGCTCAAATCTCGTCTTAATCGTCTCTTCTCCAGGGAGAACAGCCCCAGCTTCTCCGATCTATTCATGTCACTGACGTCCCTCATCCCGGGAGCCATTCTGGTAAATCTTCTCTGCACCCTCTCGAATACCTTAACATCCTTCCTAAGTATTGACAGCTCTCTCGACCTGTCTTGCCACCTTCAATGATTTGTGCACATGTCCCCCCAGGTCCCACTGCCCCAGCATCTCCTTTAGAATTGTATCCTTTATTTTATATTGCCTCTCGTTCGTCTGACCAAAAATGAATCACTTCACAATTCTCTGTGATAAATTTCATTTGCCAGTGTCTGCCCATCCCACCAGCCTGTCTATAACCTCCTGACGTCTATTGCTATCCTCCTCACAGTTCACAATACTTCCACGTTTTGTGTCATCTGCAGATTTTGAAAGTGTGCCCTGTCCGCCCCAGTCTATGTCATTAATATACATCAGGAAAAACAGTGGTCTGAGCAATATTAGAGAGCAAAACATAGATGCACAGAGAATTAGGAGGGACAGATAACAAAGGAGTCGATAAGAGTATCGTATGAGACGGGGACAGTGTAAGAGGAAAGGTGATGAGCTGTAAATTCAGTTTAATGTGTGTGTATGTGAATGCAATGAGAGTGGTAAATAAGGTTGTTGAGCTTCAGGCGCAGATAGCCACGTGGAAATATGATGTTGTGGCAATTACAGGGTCCTGGCTCGAAGAGGGGCAGGACTGGGTAGTGAATATTCCTGACTACAAGGTGTTCAGGAAAGAGAGGGGAGGAAGGAAAGGAGGAGGGGTATCAGTATTGATTAAGGGGAACATTACAGTGCTGTTTTCTTTTCTCACTCTTGTTCACACTCATTCCAGATCTCCCTTACTCTTTTCTGTCTCACACCTGTCGCCTTCCCTCCTTTTCTCTCACTCCTGCTCTCTGTTGTTCTCTGACTCCACTTTCCCCCTGTCGTTTCGCTGATCATTTTGATAATCTCCTGAGTTTTCTCTGTTAGTTTTTGTTTCTTGTTGGAGTAGTAACTGATTCTGCAGCCGATGATATCTTGTGTCCCCCCTCAGTAAAGGCTGGTATACATTGATTCAGTGTGTCGAGGGAGTTAGATTACATACGAGAGGAGGTTCTGTGTTGAAACACTTCTGTCCACTCATCCAGCGTTCTGAATCCCAGTGAAATTCCTCTTGTCTTTATTTGACCCTCACAGACTCGGGGATTCCGTCTACTCCCGAGGAACCTCCCGACTCCCAGCCTGTTTCTGATGATGGTGGGAACATTTCAGATTCTCCACATTTCAGGAATATTAAATCCCTCCTCCTGTCTCAGTCTGGCACAAATATATCAGGACCGAGGGCCTCCAAACAGCTGTGTGATCGTTCTGTGTAGGGAAACCCATCGTTCTCACTCTCTCTCTCTCTGCCTAGTCTGTGCTGTCAGACAAGAGTTGCAGTCGCTTGTGTTCAGTATGACTGGATACATTGGGAAACACAGAAACGTAAACGTCCAGAAATTCCTTCAGAAATATCTTTGAGCTTCTATCTCACATCGCTCTCTCTGTAACTCTCAGTTTTATCTCTGTCTCTCTGTTTCTCCTTTATCTGCCTTTCACACGCATATATAAATATATTTCATTTCTGTAACCGCCTCTCTCCTATGTGGTTCTCAGTTTCTCCAGCTCCCTCTTTCACCTCACTCTGTCTCCCACTCTCTCTGATGTTCTGTCTCCCTGTCTGTCTCTCTGACTCTCACTTACTCTTTCTCTGTCTCTCTCACAGATGCTCTTTGTCTGTCTCTCTGTCTTTGTCTTTGTCAGAGGGACAGAGAGCATCAGAGAGAGAGAGAGAGTGAGAGTGATCGACAGAGACAGAGAAAAGGGCAGTGAGACCGGAGTAAACACGGAATGCAAATGATCCTGGGAGATGGAACAAGAGGCAACAGAGAAGAGAGTGCAGGATAGAGGATGATAACACAGGGAGGGCAGATTAGAGGCAAGACGAGTTGAGATAGAGAGAATAACAGAGACTGATGAACAAACGAGTGGATGACAAACTGGAGGAAAGAGAGTTTAAATTAGAGAGGAGAGATCATTCGAAATACGTCCCGTGCCCTGTGCTAAACTCTGGGTGTGTTCAACCTGTTGATGTTGTGACTGTTGTGTTTAGATACCAAATACAAGAGGATTAATGTGAAGATCACTTCAATGACTGATCTGGATGATGAAACTGCAAAGAGAATCGTTGTGGAGAGGGTAAGAGACTGCACTGTACTGAGGAGAAACACGGGAGACAACAGATCCTCCCTCTCACTGTCTGTATTCACTGAATGGGAACTCCAGGTCATTATTTAAACAGCTCTAATTCCCCCTCTGCTTATCTTCTGGTCCCCCAGATCAGGCTTGTGAGGGGTTGAATGGGCTTCCTCCTGAGCCTGTGTGAAAGGCTGGAGAGGGGGTGAGGGGGCTGAATGGCCTTCTCCTGTTCCTGTGCATTAACTCGAAAGAGGGGCTGAATGGCCTCCTCCTGTTCCTGTGTAACAGACTCGAGGGGATGAATGGCCTCCTCGTTGTACGGTAACCTCTCTCTGGTCTTCCCTCTCACTCTCCCCATTCTCTCTTTATGTCCTTTCTATCTCTGTCTCTTTCTCTGCCTCGCTCACCCACTCTGTATTTCTCTTTCTTTGTCTTTCTTTCTGTCTGTGTCTGTCTCTCCCTCACTGCATCTCTGACGACCTCTCGCTCTCACGCACTCTGTTTCTCTACCTCTGTCTCAATCCCTGTAGCTCTCCCACCCTCTCTCTCCTTCTCTCCCTCTATCTGAGTATCTTTGCCTCACCCTGTCTCTCACTGTCTTGCCCCCACCCTCTCTCCCGATCTCTGTCTGTATCCTCTCTGTCTCTTTCTATTCACTCCTCCCTTTGCAGTAATACTCATCGTTTCTCCTCTCTGTGATGCAGATGAAGCACATGTTCCAGGATCAGTGTCCACACACGAAGCTCGAATTGGATCCAGAAGACGTTCAGTGCTCGGCTAGTGAGCCTGTGGAAGTGTGAAGGTGTTTGGACATGTCAACAAGCACCCGACACGTGTGATCCAGTCTCTGTGTGTTTTACATCCTCACTCAATCACTGTACCATCTTATCTTCACCTTGTTTAACTCAAGGAAATTGTCAGCAAAGGGTTAATCTCCGACTAGAAGTATGCTAATGTTAAACTGTAATTGGTCTGTCTTTATACTGCAGGGGTGTGGGAGCTTTACGCTATTGCTTTGTTAAATAGAGAACTACGATCCCATTTGTGTACAGTGACCACTGGTCAGCTGAACCCAGACTAACCTGACAGCTCTGGCCAGTTTCAGGATGAAGTGATCTCAGGTTTAATGAGGGAGTTTCTTTAAAGATCTACCATTGAGTAGAGGTCCCTAAACTTCATGGAGCTGTCAGCACTGAGAATAGGGGCAAGGAAAACAGTTGGTCCTTGTCCAAGGAGGACCTCAGGGTAGATAACATCTTTTAAATTGAGGGTTCATGCAGAATGGGGGATTGGTTGATGCTGAACTTTGCAGAATCAAAATATATTGAAAAGGAAAGCTTTCATTGAGTACAAAGCATTTATGTGTGGCATATGTCAAATGTTTAATAACAAAGGAAGGGAGTTATACTGAGCTCAGGAACCTAATGCTGACAACACTCCATCTCAATAACACCTCTGTGAATGCTTCCATTGTCTCTGCTCTGCCACACTGCTTGTCTAACATCCAATACTGGATGAGCAGTTATTTTCTCCTACTAAATATTGGGAAGACTGAAGCCATTGTCTGTGATCCCCGACACAAATGTCATTCTTGGACCACCGACACCATCTCTGGTACCTGTCTGAAACTGATCAAGACAGTTTTTAGCCTTTGTTGTTGTGTTTGACCCCGAGATGAGTTTCCGACCACATATCCACACCATCACCAAGACTGTCCATTTCCACCTCCACACCATCTCTCGACACCGCCCCTGCTTCAGCTCATCTGCTGCTGGAACCCTCATCCGTGCCTCTGTTACCTCCAGACTGGACTATTCCAATACTCTCCTGGCCAACCGCACATCCTTCACACTTCCTGATCTTTTACTCATACAAACATTTGCTGCCTGTGTCTTCACTCACTCCGAACCCTGTTCACCCATAACCCCTGGAACTATTGCCATTCACTGACTCCCTGCTCCTCTCCAATTTCCCAATATTAACATCCTGATCAGTCTGTTGAACTGTTGTGAAATGACTCATTGGTCACAACTCTCTCGTGCAACAATGTAAAACGTCTGCAATAAGTGAACATGGCTGTGTATCTTCCATTGATGGACATTCAAACAAGGAGAGCTGCAGCATGGAAAGGCCTTTTAACGTGTTTGACTCCCTGACCACCCAGTGTGATTGCAAATCTGATTGTAAACTGTGTGTTTAAAGTTTTATTGCATTCTCTGTCTGCTCAATATATCTATGAATATTGAACCTGACCGTCTCAAGAAGCTGATTGATTTTGCTGGAATGGCTTTCCCATCTGATCATGGAAATCCAGTGTTTTTTTGTTCAGGGAGGGAACACTCACTGTTAAATGATTGCTGAGGGCTGAGATCATAAGGGATGTGACTGTACGTAGTGGGACTGCCCAGCATTCCCCAAACCTTGTGCTACTCCATTCTATTCTGGTCTGTGCTTCCACCCTGGATAATCCAGCTCATTCAAGGCCTGACAGAGGAAAATGAGAAATCCTGGCCTTTCAAAAGGCATTTGATACAGTTCCACGCATCAGACTTGTGAGCAAACATGTAGCTCTTGGAATACAGAGGACGGTAGCAACATGGATTACGAAATTGGCTGAGTGACAGGAAACAGAGAATAGTGGTTAATGGATGTTTTTCGGGCTGGAGAAAGGTTTGTAGTGGAGTTCCCCAGGATCAGTGTTGGGACCCTTGCTTTTCCTGATATATATTAATGTCAAAGACCTCGGTGTACAGGGCACAATTTCAAAATTTGCAGATGATACGAAACTTGGAAGCATTGTGAACTGTGAGGAGGATAGTGTAGAACTTCACAAGGACAGAGACAAGTTGGTGGAATGGGCGGACAAGTGACAGATGAGGTTCAATGTGGAGAAATTTGAAGTGATTAATTTTGGTCGCAAGAACATGGAGAGACAATATCGAATCGAGGTTACAATTCTAAAGGGGGTGAAGGAGCAGAGAGACCTGTGTGTATCTGTGCATCAGTCATTGAAGATGGCAGGACTGGTTGAGAGAGTGGTTGATAAAGCATACAGTATCCTGGGCTATATTAATAGGGGCATAGATTACAAGAGCAAGGAAGTTATGTTGAACCCGTATAAGACACTAGTTTGTCCTCAGCTGGAGTATTGACTCCAATTCTAGGTGTTGCACTTGAGAAAAGATGTGAGGGCATTTGAGAGAGTACAGACGAGATGCACAAGAATGGTTCCAGGGTTGAGGAATTTCAGTTATGAAGATAGATTGGAGAAGTTAGGACAGTTTTCCTTGGAGACGAGAAGGCTGGGAGGTGATTTGAGAGAGATATTCAAAATCATGAGGGGCCTGGACAGAGTAGACACTGTTTCCACTCGTGAAAGGATCGAGAACGAGAGGGCACAGATTTAAAGTATTTGGTAAGAGAAGCAAAAGTGACATGAGGAAACAAGTTTTCATGCAGCGAGTGGTTAAGCTCTGGAATGCGCTGCTTGAGAACATGGTGGAGGCAGATTCATCTGAAACATTTAAAATAAAATTAGACAGTTACATAAAATGGAAGAATTTGCAGGGTTCCAGGAAGAGGCCGGGGGAGTGGAACTGAGGGAGTTGCACTTTCAGAGAGCCGGTGCAGACACGATGGGCCGAATGGCCTCCTTCTGCGTGGTCACAGTTCTGTGATTCTACGATTATTATGAGGAACGTTTGAAGAGGTTGGGCAGATACTCATTGCAGTTTAGAAAAATGAACCATGTAAGATTCTGACAGGGCTTGACTGGGTAGATGCTGAGTGGATGTTCCTCCTCGTGGGGGAATCTAGAACTTGGGGGCACAATTTCAGAATAAGGGGGTCTCCCATTTAAGACGGAGATGCGGAGGATATTTTTCTCTCAGAGAATTGTGAGTCTGTGGAACTCCGTTCCCTGGAGAGCAACGGAGGCTGGGTCATTGAATATATTCAAGCCTGAGTTTGACAGATTTTGATTCTACAAGGGTGTCATGGTTATAGAGGGCAGAAAGGAAAGTGGAGTTAAAGCGACAATCAGATCATCCATGATCTTATAGAATGGCTGAGCAGGTTCGAGGGGCCGAATGGCCTACTCCTTGCTCCCATTTCGTATAATCTTACTGACTGCCCAATTCAATATCGGGGTAGTTAAAGTCTCAAATCATCACATAATTTTTTTCACCCTCAGTTATTTCTTTTCAGCTCTGCTCCTCTGTGTCCTTCCTGCTCTATGGCAGCTGATAAAATACCTGCAAAGTAAAAATGTTTGTCAGAAGATGCTCACAGTCGTAGAACAGTGGACTGTTCATATCAGAGGCACAGATAAGATCTCCCACAGGCCACAGGTACACATTCAGCAACATATGCAAACAACAATGAGCAAAGCCAGAGAGCTGGGAGAAGGCTTGTGTAGGCAGTACACACGACACTGTGAGGCCCCTGAGCAGATATCAATGTCCCTGCTGCGGCCACCAGTGGTTGAACGATTAAGGTCGGGGTTGCTCAAAAGCCCAGTATTAGAGGAGTGCAGAGATTGCGGGAGGTTGTCGGGGCTGGAGGACGTTACAGAGGGAGGGAGGGATTTAGGTGCAGGTGGAGGTTACAGAAATAGGGAGGGCTCGAGGTGCTGGAGGTGGTAAAAGATATGGAGGGCTCTAGGGACTGGAGGAGGTTTCAGAGATAGGGGGGCTGTTGGGGCTGGAGGCAGATACAGAGATAGGGAGGGTTTTCGGGCTGGAGGCTGTTACAGAGTTAGGGAGGGTTGCAATGGGTGGAGGAGGTTACAGAGATAGGGACGGTTGTTGAGACTGCAGGAAGTTTCAGATATAAGGAGGGCTGTCAGGGCTGGAGGAAGTTAAAGAGATATCGAGAGTTGGAGGGACTGAAGGGGGTTACATCGATAGGGAGTGTTGTCGGGCTGGAGGCAGTTACAGAGATAGGGAGGGTTGCAATAGCTGGAGTAGGTTATTGAGACAAGGGAGGGTTGTAGGTGCTGGAGGACGTTACAGAGGAAGCGAGGGCATTAGGGGATGGAGGCAGTTACAGAGATAGGGAGGGTTGTAGGAACTGGAGGTGGTTACAGCGATAGAGAATTTGCAGAGACTGGTGGAGGTTACAGAGATAGGGAGGTTTGCAGAGACTGGTGGAGGTTACAGAGATAGGGAGGGTTGTAGAGACTGGAGGAGGTTACAGAGATAGGGAGGGTTGTAGAGACTGGAGGAGGTTACAGAGATAGGGAGGGTTGTAGAGACTGGTGGAGGTTACAGAGATAGGGAGGGTTGTAGAGACTGGAGGAGGTTACAGAGATAGGGAGGGTTGTAGAGACTGGTGGAGGTTACAGAGATAGGGAGGGTTGTAGAGACTGGTGGAGGTTACAGAGATAGGGAGGGTTGCAGAGACTGGTGGAGGTTACAGAGATAGGGAGGGTTGGAGAGACTGGTGGAGGTTACAGAGATAGGGAGGGTTGTAGAGACTGGTGGAGATTACAGAGATAGGAAGGGGAAAGGCCATGGGGGGATTTGAGGACAAGGACGAGAATTTTAAAATGTGGATGTTGCTTGACCGGGAGCCAATGTCGGGCAGCGAGCACAGGAGTGACAGGGGAACGGGACTTGGAGTAGCTGAAGACACAGGCAGAAGAGTTTTAGATTACCTCAGGTTTACAGAAAGTGGGAGAGCATCAGGAGTGTCTTGACATTGTGAAGTCTAGAGCTGACAAAGGCGTGAATGAAGGTTTCAGCCGCAGATCAGCTGAAACAGGGGCGAGTTTGGGTGATGTTACAGAGGTGGAAATGGGCAGCGTTAGTGATGGTGCCTACATGAGGTCAGAAGCCCATTTCGGCATCAAATGTGACACCAGGCTTTCGAACAGACTGGCTTAAACTCAGACTGCTGCCAGGGAGAGGGATAGAGTCAGTAGTTAAAGAGTGGAGATTGGAGCGGAAACTGGAAACAATAGCTTCAGTCATGAGGGCAGGACTGAGGGAGTGCTGCACTGTCAGAGGGTCAGTACTGAGGGCGTGTTGCACTGTCAGAGGGTCTGTACTGAGAGAGTGCTGCACTGTCAGAGGGTCTGTACTGAGAGAGTGCTGCACTGTCAGAGGGTCAGTACTGAGGGCGTGTTGCACTGTCAGAGGGTCTGTACTGAGAGAGTGCTGCACTGTCAGAGGGTCAGTACTGAGGGCGTGTTGCACTGTCAGAGGGTCTGTACTGAGAGAGTGCTGCACTGTCAGAGGGTCAGTACTGAGGGCGTGTTGCACTGTCAGAGGGTCTGTACTGAGAGAGTGCTGCACTGTCAGAGGGTCTGTACTGAGAGAGTGCTGCACTGTCAGAGGGTCAGTACTGAGGGCGTGTTGCACTGTCAGAGGGTCTGTACTGAGAGAGTGCTGCACTGTCAGAGGGTCAGTACTGAGGGCGTGTTGCACTGTCAGAGGGTCTGTACTGAGTGAGTGCTGCACTGTCAGAGGGTCTGTACTGAGTGAGTGCTGCACTGTCAGAGGGGCAGTACTGAGTGAGTGCTGCACTGTCAGAGCGGCAGTACTGAGTGAGTGCTGCACTGTCAGGATGCCCTCTTTCAGATGTCACATTAAACAGAGACTCCATCCTCTTACTCCCGTGGATATAAACAGTCCCATTGGACTATTTTGAAGAAACACAGGGGAGTTCTCCCTGGTGTCCTGGCCAATAATTATCCCTCCATCAACGTCATTAAAACAGATCACCTGGTCATTCTCACATTGCTGTTTGTGGGAGCTTGCTGTGCACAAATCAGCTGCCATGATTCTTACATTACAACAGTGACTACACTGCAGCAAAACAAGCATTTCATTGGCTGTGACGCACTTTGGCAGGTGGTCGTGAGGGACGATATAAAATAGCCTGTCAATAACTCCCTCTTTCTATTTGAAATTGAAATTCCAAGTGAATCGCTGTTTAACCTGGAAGGAGAGTTTGGGGTCCTGGACGGTTGCTGACATATTGAAGCAATTTATCATGAGAATGATCTGTCTGGGACACTCAGTGTCCATTTATGATCTAATATAAACAGCCTATTGCTCAATACTGACACATTACTGATGTGGGAGGTATTTATCCTGTGAATATTTTCTGTCGGATACTCAGTGTCCATTAATCTGAGAGGATACAGAGCACATTGCCCCAATATGACCCAGTACTGATGTCGTGCTTGTCAGATGAGTCTCACAGACTGAGGACAATGGACTGTTTCGATCAGAGGCACAGAGAGGATCTCCCGAAAAGGCACCGGTACATATTCAGGGACATAGGCAAACAAGAGTGAAGACAGCCAGAGAGAGAGAGAGAGAGGGAGAGAGCTGTGAGAGTCTCTGTGTAACCAGGAAACGTGACATTGTGAAGCCTCTGCCCAGCTATCAATGGACCAGAGACTGACTGCTGGTCACACCCTAACATTGGGACAGTGATGGGACTGCGATGGGCTCTGTATTTAAATGTCAAGTCAAACATTGCCAAGGGTGTATTTCTCGAAGCATTAGTCTGTATATCTGAGGGAGTTATTGACAGGCTATTGTCAAATACTGACCCATTACTGATATGGCTGGGATTAATATCAGAACCATAGCAAGGGGCTGATGGATTCAAACATGGAATTCTAGGAAAGCTGGGCACAGCTTGTTCCAGGATTTCGGAGAGGAAAGGGAGGTTGGAGATGGGACAGTATTTTGTAAGGACAGAAGAGTCAAGGGTTGCTTCTTTTGAAGGAGTCATCGAGTCATTTACGGCACTGAAGAAGGCCATTCGGACCATCGGGTCCATGCTGGCTCTTCACGGTGCTGTGCAGTCAGTCCACTCCCCTGGCTCGATCCCTGTAGCCCTGCAAGTCTGTTTCTCTCAGGTGGCTATCCGACTATCTCTTGAAGTCATTGATCATCTCCGCTTCCACCATCCTGTGGGCAGTGAGTTCCAGGTCATTAACACCCTCAGTGCAAGGAAAGTTCTTCCTCATATTTCCCTGCATCTCTTACCCAAACCTTCAACCTCCTGATTGTACCATTAGTTAATGGGAACCGTTTTTCCTTGTCTGAGTTATCTGTACCCGGTGCCTTTATTTATGAAGCCCAAGATCCCACATGCTTTCCTAACCAAGCTCTCACTATGTCCTGCCACCTTCAAAGATGTGTGCACATACACCCCTAGGTCCCTCTGTCCCTGCACACTCTTTACAACTGTGCCATTAAGTATATATTGTCATAATCTTGCACATTTCTGTTAAACCTCCTTTGTTCTAAGGAGGACAACCCCAGCTTTTTCAACCTAACCTTGCAAATAAAATCCCCCATCACTGGAACCATTCTGGTAAACCTTCTCTGCACACTCTCAAGGAGCCTCACATCTTTCCTGAAGTGTGGTGACAAGAACTGGACACAACTCTCCATTTGGGGCCTAACCAGAGCTTTATAAAGTTTCAGCATAGCTTCACTGCTTCTGCACCCGATGCCTTTATTTATGAAGCCCAAGATCCCACATGTTTTCCTAACCACTCTCTCACTATGTCCTGCCACCTTCAAAGATGTGTGCACATACACCCCCAGGTCTATCTGTCCCTGCACACTCTTTCAGCCTCCAGTTCCTTCGGGAACACTGATACAAAGTTCTCATTAAGTATATTAGCTTTGCCCTGTGCCTCAAAGCACATATTACACTCTCCGTCCTTACTTGACCCCTCTTTACCTCTTACTACTCACTTACTATTTACGTGCTGGTAGAAGATCTTTGAGCCCCTTTTATGAATCTCCCTCTCCCCTTTCCACATTGAGGCTGAAATGGGCTTTGTTTGCAACGATTACATCATCCAGGTCTGATCAGATACTCGGAGCTTTTGTGAACGAATTCCCATCAACCTCAACAAGTTGTACTATTTCCCCATTTGTCAGTGTTTTACCCCCTTCTGATGTTGTTCAATTTGTTAGTGTTTTTCCCCTGCTGAAGTTGTTGCTGTATTTATTGTCTTTTTTTCACTGAAGTTGTTGTTGAACTTGTTGGTGTCTTTGCCCAGCTGAAGTTGCTGCTGCATTGCTTGATGTACTTCCCTAAAGTTGTTGGTGAAGTTGTAGGTGTTTCCCCTGCTGACGTTGTGAGAATATTAGTTGTTTTTTTAACTCCCCCCTTCCCCTAAAGTTGCAGGATTTGTTGGTGATTGCTTCCTGAAGTTGTTGTTGAATTTGTTGGTGTAATTTTCCTGTTGAAGTTGTTGTGATGTTTGTTTTTAATTCTCCTGAAGAAGTTGTTGAATTTGTTGGTGTCTTTCTGCTCCTGAAGTTGTTGTATTTGTTGTTCTTTTTCCCCCTCCTGAAGTTGTTGTTGAATTCCCCTGTTCCTCCTGAACATGTTACACTCACCACCCCTCATGACTCAGCTTACACTATAAGTGTATCCCTGAGTGAAATCTCTCTAATGTGCAGGTAATATCTGCTTCCAGCGTCTCCCTGGGACCCTGTTCCACAGAGCGACCTCCTGCTCATTGAAATAACCTTTCTGCAGGTTCGTTTCCAGGTCAAATAATTAAAAAATTAAGTAACTATTACAACAAAGAGTATTGTCCCTTTTCCCTCAAGGGGGCTGGAATAGAAAGCGCTGGATGTTGTGTTACTGTTGTATGCAGCTCGGATTAGTCCCCTTCTGGAGAAACCATCTTCAGTTCTGTGCATCAAAACTCAGGAAGGATGTCTCAGCCTTGGAGGTAATGACACCAGGTCTGAAAGGGTTAAATTAGCTTCACAGTTTGCATGGCCTAATGTCATATTCTCTTAAGTATAGGAGATTAAAGGGTGATCTCATTGAAATATTTAGGACGATTAAAGGATTCGATGGTGTTAATGGACAGAAACAATTTCCTCTGCTGGGGGAGTCCAGGGCAAGGTGGGGTGGGGCTGTTCAGGAGTGATGTCAGGAAACGCTGGTTCACACAGCAGGTAGTGGAAATCTGGAACTCTCGCCCTCAAAAAGCTCTACAGATGGGGGTGTGAGGGGGGTTAATCAGACATTACAAAGCAGAGCTTGCTAGATTGATGTTAGGTGAGGGTATTAAATGATATGGAACCCAGATGGGCAAATGGAAATAAGTTGTAGATGATCCATGATCTCCCTGAATGGCGGAGCGAGCTCGAACGGGGCGAATGGCCCACTCCTGTTGCCAGGATTTCTCATTTTCCTCTGTCAGGCCTTGAGTGAGCTGGATTATCCAGGGTGGAAGCACTGACCAGAATAGAATGGAGCAGCACGAGGTTTGGGGAATGCTGGGCAGACCCACCATGCACAGTCACATCCCTTCTGATCCCAGCCCTCAGCAATCATTTAACAGTGAGTGTTCCCTCCCAGAACAAAAACACTGGATTTCCATGATCATATGGGAAAGCCATTCCAGCAAAATCAATAAACTTCTTGAGACGGTCATGGTCAGCGTTCATGGATGTATTGAGCAGACAGAGAATGCAATAAAACTTTAAACACACAGTTTACAATCAGATTTACAATCACACTGGATGGTCAGGGAGTCAAACACGTTAAAAGCCCTTTCCAAACTGCAGCTCTCCTTGTCTGAATGTCCATCAATGGACGATACCCAGCCATGTTCACTTATTGCAGACGTTTGACATCGTTACACTAGAGAGTTGTGACCAATGAGTCATTTCACAACAGTTCAACTGACTGATCTGGGTGGAGATGTAAACATGTGCTTTTCACTTCCTCAGGAATACAATTCCGTGTCAGGAGAATCTCATCGGGCTCGCTGCTGATCAGTAACGTCAATTAATAAAGCTGGTCCCCTTACTTTTTCCGTTACACCAACAACAACTTACATTTAAATAGCACACTTAATGCAGCAAAATGTCCCAAGGTGCTTAGCAGCAGTGATACCAATAAGAACATTTCTGACGTTTTTGGAAATCGAGCCACAGAACGATATTTCGGGCGAGATAACCAGAGGCTTGATCAAAGAGAGAGTTTTTAACGGAGCATTTTAAAAGAGGAGAGAGGGAGGTCGAGAGGTGGAGAGGGTTAGTGAGATAATTCAGGATCTTAATACCAAGTCAGCTTAAAGCATGACCGCCAATGGTGGAGTGTTAAAATCGGGGATACACAAGAGGCCAGGAATTGGATGAACACAGAAGATGTCAATGTCTTGTGGGGCTGGAGGAGGCAACAGAGATAGGGAGGGGTGAGGCCATGGAGGGATTTGAGAACAAGTCTGAGGAAGTTAATATTGGGAAATTGGAGAGGAGCAGGGAGTCATTGGATGTGGGTGTCACTGGCTAGGCTAGGCCAGCATGTATTATTTTTCGTTAATTGACCTCTGAGAAGGTGGTGGTGAGCTGCCTTCTTGAACCGCTGCAGTCCATGTGGGGTATGTACACCCACAGTGCTGTTAGGAAGGGAGTTCCAGGATTTTGACCCAGCGACAGTGAAGAAACGGCCGATATAGTTTCAAGTCAGGATGGTGTGTGGCTTGGAGGGGAACTTGCATGCAGTGGTTTCCCCATGCGTCTGCTGCCCTTATCCTTCTAGTTGGTAGAGTTCGTGGGTTTGGAAGGTGCTGTCAAAGGAACCTTGGTGCATTACTGCTGTACATCTTGTAGCTGGTACACACTGCTGCCAATGTGCGTCGGTGGCGGAGGGAGTAAATATTTAAGGTGGTGCTTGTTTGGTTTGATTATCCCAGCTGCTGTGGTGGGATTTGAGCTCCAGTGCTCTGCATCATTCGGTCGAAGCCTCTGGATTACTAGTCCCAGTAACATAACAGCTATGCTACCGTACCCCCAGAGACTGGGGTAAGATGTATTACACAATTCCCAAGTTTTTGCCCTGTTTCCTTCCATTCTAGTTACACTGTGTGTATCCTTGTGAGCCCTGCAGTAGTAAGCGCTGTTGTCTTGGACCCAGGAGCTTTTCAACGACAGAGGGAAAGTGTTGGCCTGAGTCTCGTGCTGGGTTTCAATCCATTTCCTGTTGTTAGATGCAGAAAGTGCACTCCATCTGATCCATCCCAGGCAGTCACCAATCTGCAAGTACCAGTCCAAACAACACTCAGTCATGTTGCTCTGCCCAATTCTGCTGTGGAACGTGGTTTCCTCCCCAGGAACCAGGGCGTTGGCCGCCGGGGACTGGAGAACCATCTAACATCTGACAAGATTCTTCATACAGGATGGCAGATCAATGGGGAGAGAACGATAGAGGGTTACAGGGAGGGACAGAGGCAAAAGCAGAGGAGACAAATTATTTTCCTCCAGTCACGCTGCTACCTTCACGCTTATATTTGCTCCATAGGTTAAGCCCAATTATAAATCAGATTTTTGACAGTGGTAAAACTATAAAAGCGCCAAACTCGGAAGGATGAATGCAAACCAGCTCAGTCTGCATCTGAGCAAAAGGAAAATAGGTAATGTTTAAGGATGATACTCTGTTAAAATAATCCTAACTGCTGTTCGGATCAAGCAGCAGTGAATTATTTCAGTTTGGTTGACGAGGTGATTACATATAACAATGCAGAAAGTAACTATTATGAACATTAATTTCATCAACAATGGTACCAAATGGGGACAGTGGTGTTTCCTGTCTTAAAGGTGGAAAGCAGGAATATGGAAAGGGAAGGAATTGTGACCAGTATCTCCGAATAACACTTCAGTATCTTCTGTCAGCAGATCTTTAACTACTTTGAGATTCTTTTCAGAGGAGGAGGCTCGTTGTAAGCAGTGTGATCAAACCGCCCCTGCTGCTGTGGAAACTGCAGACAGGGCGAGTAATCACTGTCTCTGGCGTTGTATTCCTTACGGAGCACCCTCTGACCAGATCATACCAACAAAAGCTTAGCAGGGATCAGCGCCGTACAGGCAGAGGCCATCCCAGGGATCCCTGCATAGGTAAAAATAAAGAGAAAATGAGAGAGAGAGAGAACAGCTGAGAGGGAGCAAGGGAGAGGTAGAGTGAGGCAGAGACAGAGAGAAAGAGAGACAGACTGATCGACAAAGCCACTGAGAGATGGAATTATTCAGGCAAAATAAGTTAGACAGAGAGAGAGAGAGAGAATGAGAGACATCGTGACAGATAGAGAGAATGAAGCAGTAGGAGGTGTAGAGACAGACAAGGAGAGACAGAGCGACACAGAGACAGGAAATGAGAGGAGATTGTCAGAATTAATGAGAGAGAGAGAGAGAAAAATGAGTGAGTGTGTGTGAGAGAGAAATAGAGACAGACAGCAAGAGTAAGTGAGAAAATGAGAGGCGAGAAAGAGAGGGGAAGGATAGAAGACAGTGAGATAAAGAGAGAGAATGAGAATGTGTGTGTGTGTGAGAGACAGAAAGAGCAACAGAGCAGAGAGGAACTGAGAGAAGGAAAGACAGACAGGGATAAAGAAAGAGAATGAGAGTGAGTGTGTGTGAGAGAGGAAAGATAACAAGGGCAACAGAGACAAAGAAACAGACATGAAGAGAGAGAAAGGAAACAATTTTACAGAACAATGAAAACCATGTTTTTTTAATCAATATTGGTGAAGTCTGATGGGTTTCCTGGTCCTAGCTCGCCCTCTGCTGTCCCCCTGGAGGAGAAAACCCCCAAAAAGACAAAAACAACTGCAGCAGAAAAAAACACTCACAAATTCAACAACAACCTCAACAGGGAAAACGCCAACAAATTCAACAACAACTTTAACAGAAGAAAAACACCAACAAATTCAACGACAACCTCAACAGGAAAAACACCAACAAATTCAACAACAACCTCAACAGGAAAAACGCCAACAAATTCAATAACAACTTCAGCAGGAGAAAAACACCAACAAAGTCAACAACAACTTCATCAGGAGAAAAACACCAACAAAGTCAACAACAACTTCAACAGGAGAAAAACACCAACAAATTCAACAACTTCAACAGGAAAAACACCAACAAATTCAAAAACAACTTCAGGAGAAAAACACCAACAAATTCAATAACAACGTCAGCAGGTGGAAAAAACACCAATAAATTTAACAACAACTTCAACAGGAAAAACAACAATAAATTCAACAACAACATCGAGAAAAAACACCAATAGATTCAACAACAACTTTATCAGGAGGCAAACAGGAAAAAATACAAAAATAACTGAAGCAGAAAAATAACCCACTAACAAGCTCAGCAATAACTTCAACAGGAGAAATATAAAATACTAATAAAATCAACAACAACTTCAACAGGAGAAAAACACCAACAAAGTCTACAACAACTTTAGCAGGAGAAAAACACCAACAAAGTCAACAACAACCTCAAGAGGAAAAGCACCAACAAATTCAACAACAAGAAAAACACCAACAAATTCACCAGCAACTTCAGCAGGAGAAAACAACAACAAATTCAATAACAACCTCAACAGGGAAAACGCCATCAAATTCAACAACAACTTCAACAGGAAAAACTCGAACAAAGTCAACAACAACTTCAGCAGGAGAAAAACACCAACAATTTCAACAACAACCTCAGCAGGAAAAACAGCAACAAATGCAACAACAACTTCAACAGGAAAAACACCAACAAAGTCAACAACAACTTCAGCAGGAGAAAAAAACCAACAAATTCAACAACAACTTCAGCAGGATCTGCACATTGTCTGTTCGTGGGATCTTGCCTTGTAGAAACTGGCTGCCACACTTCCTGCATTACAGCAGTGGCTGTACTTCGAAACAGTAGCAAAGAGTATGGGAATAGCAAAACATATGAGATTAGCAAAACTGTGAGATCTTGGGCTTCATAAATAGAGGCACTGCCTACAAAATATGGGAAGTTATGCTGAATCTTTATAAAGCTCTAGTTAGGCCACAACTGGACAATTGCATCCAGTTCTGCGCACCACACTTTAGGAAGGAGGTGAGTTTCCTTGAGAGGGTGTAGAGGAGATTTACCAATATGATTCCGGGGATAGGGGATTTTAATTACAAGGTTAGGTTGGAAAACCTGGAGAAAATGAGATTGAGTGGAGACCTGATAGAGGTGTACAAGATTGTGACAGGTTTAGATGAGGATCACAAAGAAAAGCTGCTCCTCACCCAGGAGTCAGTTCCCCAGCTCCACTGACTAGTCCCACAGTGTTGGTGTTCCTGCTCCTCGCTCCAGCTGCAGGGAAGTTACAGCACAGAAATAGATCATTCGGCCAGACACGTCCATGCAGGCCTTTTTGGTCCACACGAACGTCGTTCCACGCCCACTTCATCTCGCCACAAGCCACATCTCCTTCTGTTCCTCTCTCCCTCATGTCCTATGCAGCTTCCCCACCCCCACCCCCCAGCTTAAATACATCTTGCCTATTCCCCTCAGCCTGTGGTAATGAGTTCCACATTCTCCCCACTCTCTGGGTGAAGATGTTTCTCCCGAATTCCCAATTGGATTTATTGGTGACTGTCTTATATTGATGACCCCTCCCCCTTTTTCTGGACTCACCCGCAAATGGAAAAAATCTTCTCTACATTTATCTGATCAAAACCACTTTCATAATCTTAAAGAGCTCTATCAGGTCACTCCTCAGCCTTCTCTTTTTTGGAGAAAAGAGCCCCAGTCTGTTCAGTCTTTTCCTGATCATTATAACCTCTCAGTTCTGATATCATCCTTGAACATCTTTCTGTGTCTTCTTCATGTCGAAGACATGTTCACACTGCAATAGATAAACCAAACAGGATACAGAGCTGCGGGCTTTTATCTGAAACAGGTGTTTCTGTTGGTGTTTTTGTTGAACTGCTCCGTCTCTCTGAGTCACTGTGCTGACTCCAGGCACAGAAATACAGGGCCGAATGATTCTCCCGCAGGCTGGTGGACTCCAGGTTGAAGTGGGAGCCAGTCGGTCGCTTGGCTGTGAAACCCTCCACAGTTCCCTCTGAGTTCACACTTGGTGTAGCTGCGGAGTAAAACATCAGCCGCGGCTCCTTCCCCGGGTCCTGTCTGTACCAGAACATGGAACCGCTGCTCTCACCCTCCACACGGCACTCCAGTCCCACTCCCTCCCCAGGAAATCTGGAGACGGCGGTGGGAGCCTGGCGGACCCTTGCTGAGATTGCGCCTGGGGGAAGAGACCGGGAGAGAAGAAGGTCAGTGAACAGGGACAATCTGGGATGTGAAGAATGAAACAAGGAGAGAAAGATAGAGAGAAAGAAAATAAGAAAGACAGCTGTTAACACAAATAATGGGGGTGTGGGGTGGTGGTGAGAAAGATCCCTTACTTTGAAATAAGACCATGAGACTCAGTAACAGATACATCTTTCACTGGAAGCTGAACCTGCAATTGGGAAATCAGTGGAAAGAAGAGAGTTGAGTCTTGTGAGAAGCCACATGAAGACTCAAGCAAGTGATTGAGGTTTGCCCAACACCTCCCTCCCTGATGGGGAACCCACGCCCCTCTCTCTACCATTGGCTGCCAGTAGTTGCTGTTGCATTTGTTGGTATCATTCTGCTGCTGAAGTTGTTGTTGTATTTGTTGTTGTATTTGCTGGTGTTTTTCTCCGACTGAGGTTGTTGGATTTGTTGTTGCTTGAATCTCCTTCTGAGGTAGTTGTTGTAATAAAAGCAAAATACTGCGGATGCTGGAAATCTGAAATAAAAACAAGAAATGCTGGAACCACTCAGCAGGTCTGGCAGCATCTGTGAAAAGAGAAGCAGGATTAACGTTTCGGGTCAGTGACCCTTCATCGGAACTGACAAATATTAGAAAAGTCACAGGTTATAAGCAAGTGAGGTGGGGGTGGGGCTAGAGGTAACAAAGGAGGTCTAGATTGGACCAGGCCACATAGCTGACCAAAAGGGCACGGAGCAAAGGCAAACAATATGTTAATAGTGTGTTGAAAGACAAAGCATTAGTACAGATTAGGTGTTAATACACTGGTGGAGGTAGTTGTTGTGTTTGTTGGTGTTTTCCCTGCTGAGGTTTTAGTTGTACTTGGTTCCTTCCCTGCTTAAGTTGTTGTTCAATTTGGTTTTTGCATGTTGAGGTTGTTGTTGTATTTTTTGGAGTTTGTTTTCCCCTGCTGAGTTTATTTTCTCTTTTTCAATTCATTCATGAGATTTTGGTTGAGGCCAGCATTTATTGTCCATCCCTAATCACCTAATTGAGAAGGTGGTGCTGAGCTGCCTTCTTGAACCGCTGCAGTCACGTGGGGTAGGTAAACCCACAGTGCTGTTAGGAAGGGAGTTTCAGGATTTTGACCCAGTGACAGTGAAGAAACTGTCTTGGCCCCAAAACAAGGCAGCAGGTTGACGGGTCTTATTGGGTCATAGTGTCATGCAGGTCAAATCCAGGCCATTCAGCCCATCGATCCTAGCCTGGCAGCTCGAAAGAGCGACCTCCTCCCAGCTTTCTTCATCTTACCCTATCAACAGATTCTTCTATTCCTTTCTCACTCATGTATTTATTCAGCTCCCCTTTAACTGCATCGTCTCTATTCGACCTCAACCCATTCCATTTGGTCTGTAATTCCACATTCTCACCGCTCCCTGGGTTAAAGAACCTCCTCCTGAATTCCCAATTGGATTTATTAAGTACTACCTTACATTTATGATCCCTGGTTTCATCTTCCCTGTCCAATTACTCCCACTCCCTGTTCTTTCTGAATGACCCTGCACTTGATCTTGCAGCTTGTCTGCCTCCTTCCCGACATTACAACACTTCAAAATGTATTTGACTGGTTGAGGCTTGAGTGAAGCAGAGAGCTGTCGGGCCGAATGGCGCGGATGTATGCATCAACTTCCATCTAGTTCTGGGCCACAAGCGCCAACACGAGTCGAGTAGGAGAATATAACTGATGACTGAAACAGGTTCAGGGTCTGACACTGAAACGCCTGCAGAATCGGTGCTTGCAGTTGCAGCTGGAGCCACTAGGTGCCAGTGGTACTCCACTGCATCCGCTGCCCAGCACATGCTCAGACAGAGTGAGCTTTACCCACAGCAGCTCCACAGGTCAACTCGACTGCTTCTGAAATGTTTCACTTCTCAACTATTTCACCCACACAGAAAAACGCAGTTAGACTGCATCATGTTTGGTCTTTAATATTGACCAGAGGCCCCCCGGATTCCCCTGAGGCCTCCTTAGCTCAGCCCCGGGAATGACCTGTCAACATGTCAACATGTGGGAGCCAATGAACCATCAGGAATTTGCACCCCCTCCCTCCCACCAATGGGAACATGAAACAGTGGGGAGGAGGAGACAGTAAATGTCACTCAGAACATTGAGATATTCTGCAATAAACCAGCTCAGTGATTTCACACAATGAACACATGGATCTGTCTCCCTCCAGAGATGACTGTGTCTCACCTCTGGGTTGTGTTGCTGGTGTTAAGGGGTAAGGTGGAACTCGACTGAGAGATGTCAGTCATCTTCACTGCTCTTTCCCTGTGTGACCCCATTGGGGGTTTACCCCCTTACAAGGCACCGTCACTGTGATTGTTAATTTAGCTGCTCTCTTTCTCGTTTTGTATCCCTTTCTCTATCTCTCTTTCTCTCTGTCTAACAATATATGTTCCTCTATGTCTGTCCCTCCCACTCTCCCTTTCTCTCTGTCTCTCTTGCTCTCTCTCCCTGTCCTCTTAGCTCCTTCATGTCTGTTGCTCATGTCTAGAATGTTGCTGTTTTTCTCCCTCTGTCTGTGCTTCCCTCTCTCTTTCTCTCTGTCTCTGCTTCTCTCCTTTTCTATCACTCTTTTTCACTCTATGTCTCTCTCGCTCTTTGCAGCTCCCCGTCTCCCACCTCTCCCTTCTTACATAGAAACACGGGACATTTAGGGCACACAGTAGGTCATTCAGCCCATCGTGCCTCTCCCCTCTTCGTGGCCGATGTCAATTTAAACATTGCCCCTGGGTTTATCTCTCTCTCTGTTTTACAGATGTGGGGGCCGTGTTGATCCAACAGATTCCCGCTTCCTTATCCCATTCCCCAGGCTCTCCAGTCAGTATCCAGTGTATTTACACAAAGGCAGATGCTGGCTCCGATGTCTACTGGTACCCGTGGCATCCGGACCCTGAGCCCGAGAACCTTTTCTATTCCACCTCTGCCGGAACGGTCATTCCCTCCAGAGAGGTGGACGGTTTCACCGCCAGAAGACCAAACAACACCCATTTTTACCTGGAGTCCACCAGCCTGTGGGTGAATCAATCAGCCGTGTTTTACTGTGCCTCGAGTCTGCACAGTGACTCAGAAAGGTGCCAGATTTCAGCAAAAACTCTAAAGGGGGAGGAAAGCACTTGTGGGAGATAAACCCGTCTGTCTATCTCAGTGTCTTTCTGTCTCTCTGACTATCTGCAGGTTTCTGTGTCGCTTTGTGCGTCTCTGCATCCATCTATCTATCTATCTATCTATCTATCTATCTATCTATCTATCTATCTATCTATCTATCTATCTATCCATGTGTCTGTCTGTCTATTTTTCTATCTATCTGTCTATCAAACTGTCTCTCTCTCTCTCTCTATCTATCTATCTATCTATCTATCGATCTATCTATCTATCTATCTATCTATCTATCTATCTATCTATCTGTCTATCTATCTCGCTGTCCATTTTTGGTTATTTGCACTATTTATCTATCTATTTATCTTGATTATATATATATTTGTCATTGATTTATCTCTCCGTCTCTCACCTCTCTAAATATGCATCCACCATATATTTGACGTTTATCATCTATCTAACACCATTATTTGCACCATACCAGTTTAATTATTGATATATCATGATTTGTATTTTACTGATAGTTTCACCTTCTTGCTCTCCTTCGACTCAGAGTACATCAATACATTATGAATTATTAAAAATGCTGCAGCAATGTGATCAGATCCTACTCGTTCAGGCAGCCTCTATCTGCAAAGAACAGATTCCGAGGTGGGGTAAATGGGTTCATGGTCCTGTTGAATGAGCTGTCTGTGGTTTATGACAAGAGTTACACATAGCTCCCTGTTGTACATGTCCCCAATGATTCATACAATGCAAAAGTGAGACACCTCCCCAGAGAGGTCTCTCACTGGAACACCTGCCTCCTGACGGCGGTTTGAGCATCTGTTTAAAACAGTTAACCCACTTCTTCATGACACTGTCGCTTTTCAAAGTATCTAAGATTTCACCCCAATGTAAAACATAACCCTTGAATTGTCGTTTAACCCAGGGGAAATAAATCTTTATCTGCCTAATACAAAGAAGCAACTTGATGTGTCTTATATATTTATAAAATCAAACAGCAGAGCCGAGGCCATTCAGCCTATCGAGCCTGGCCCGTCTGTTCGAAAGAGCTACCCTATACAACACCAATCAGACACAAGCAACGAGAGCCTGATGCAGACGGGAAGCAGTTCCTTGTTCAAGCTCCTTCCGACCAGTGGGTGTTATTATTCTGTCATACCCAGAAGTGAGGGGTCAGAAGGAAACCCTGCTTCCAGTGCTGTCATTTCCGCTCTCTGCTTTATCTTCAGCCGCCTGATATTGGTTCATGAACAGAGTCAGCCTTCAGTCTGCAGGATGCAGTTTGCCAAACTCTTCCTAATCGTCTGTTCACTTCTTCCATGTAGGTATTCATCCTTCATAAAGATACCTGTGCTAAAATACATGCTGTGTTTTCATTCACTACTAACTTCTATCAAACTAGATTGATAAAACATCATTGCAGTCGATTTTCTGTCATTTCTTAAACTACATACTTTACTTTCACTGTAAATAATATTTACTTAATGAAATTATTGACTGAATGAAAGTTACTTATATATTCGTGACGCTACTATAGCTATCTTTAACCGATAAGTTTGCCCTAATTCTGGGTTAATTTGTCTCTCTCATATCACTTGCTACATTATTTTTCAATCTCTATATCTATCTGTTTATTATCTATATATCTACAAATATATCATTTAACTATATATTGTCTGCCTATATAGTTATCTAGTATTATCTACCTATCTATTTGGATAGTTATAGTTGGTTATCATATGTCACAATATGTTCTAAACTTTTTAAACTATTCTCCTTATTTCTCAAGACAAAACTCTAGCAGAGATGATACACCAGTGGCCATCTCTGGTGGCAGTGAAGGGAGGCGAACCAGCAGAATTAAACTGTTACCAGAATGACAGTAGTAAGAACGTTATGCTGTGGTATCGGCAGTATGCCGGGCAGGGGCTCACCCTAATGGGCTATTCTTTCATTGGAAGCTCACCCACGTACGAAGGAAAATTTGAAGAGGAGGTGAAGATTATAAGGCCCGAGGACAAACGATGCAGCCTGAGGGTCCTCAAGGTTAAGGCTGCGGATGCGGCGGTGTATTACTGTGCAGCCAGGGAGCAAAGCGCTGCAGACTGCCTTAGTGCCAGTGCAAAAACCAACAGGGTGAACAACACAACTGACAGACATGCAGGAGCAGTGACAATGGTTAATGTCTCTCCCTGCCTCACCGGCCGTTTTCCAAGCTGGTGATTCCCGGATTCCTGAACCTTCATCATGGGCTGAATGACAGGGAATAGCAGAAGGTCCGAGGAAGAGAGAGAGAAGGAAAGAGAGAGATGTGTCTCAGATCCCCTGCAAAATTTCAAAGTCCTCGTCTACACCGTTTAATTTCTGGCACTGAGTATGTTAAAACTGAGTCACAGTCTCTGTCCTATACTTGATTAATTAAAAGGTTAATTAATGATGTAAATAAGACAGATAGTTTACATCACCATTGTGAAGTGATGGATAGAGTATCAATCATCTACAAGGTACAAGTCAGGAGTGTGATGGAATACTCTCCACTTGCCTGGATGGGTGCAGCTCCAACAACACTCAGGAAGCTCAACACGATCGAGGACATAGCAGCCCGGTTGTTCAGTACCCCATCTACCACCTTCAACACTCACTCCCTTTACCACAGTGGCAGCAGTGTGTACCATCTACAAGATGCACTGCAGCAAAGCATTGAGTGCCCTTAGACAGCACCTTCCAAACCCACCAACTCTACCACCAGAAGGACAAGGGCAGTAGACTCATGGGAACACCACCACCTGCAAGTTCCCCTCCAAGCAACACACCATCCTGACTTGGAACTATATCGCCGTTTCTTCACTGTCGCTGGGTCAAAATCCTGGAACTCCCTTCCTAACAGCACTGTGGGTGTACCTCCCCCACATGGACTGCAATGTTTCAAAAAGGCAGCTCTTCACCACCTTCTCAAAGGCAAATAATTGCTGGTCTTGCAAAAGAAATTCACGTCCCATGAACGAATAAGAAAAACAAATTATATCAGGTCTTCCACGACTTCAAGACGCCCCAAAACAGTTAACAGCCAATTAAGAACTGGAAAATGATGGTCAGATCCTCTGCTACTTCTTCTCTTGCTTTGATTTTTTTTAATTCATTCTGGGGACCTGGGTCCCTCTGAGAAAGTCAGCAGTTATTCATCGTCACTCATTGCCCTGGAGAAGGTTTGTGCTGCCTTGTTGGTAACTGAAGGGTTTGCTAGGGCATTTCAGAGAGCAGTGTACTTGAAACACGGAAGCCAATTGGTGTACAGCACCATGCCATAGGCAGCATTAACAGACAGATAGATAGATAGGAAGGCAGACAGACAGACATTAGTTAGATAGATAGATAGATCGATAGATCGATAGATAGATAGATCGAAAAATCGAGCGATCGATCTCCTGGCTTCGCTGTGAAAGCGAGCTCACAAAGAGATAGGAATGAAGATATTTACAGTGGAGCAGAAAGTGGCGAGGGGGGAGGCAAGGGGAGAGAAGAAAGAAGGAAACGGGGGCATAAGGAAGCAAACAAAAGAATGGAGGACAACTTAAAAAGTAGGGGCAGGGATCATTGCCTTGAGATAACTTCCTCTTATGACGAACCGCTCTGCTGACACCTCATCTCTCTCCCTCCCTTTAAACCCAGAGTAACCAGCAGAAAGTCTCTCAGATCCACCGCAAACATGCCTTTCAGTTTCATCGTCTTTGTTATTTCCCTTCTGGCGCTGAGTAGGTTAAAATTCTGTCCCAATCACTCTTCTACATTTGTTTAACTGAAAGGGATGATTAATGATCTCAATAAAACTGAGCAGCGGTGACTTGTGAAATCAGTAATCGATTATTTCATATCAGACAGTGAACTCATTCATCTGTCCCCTAGTTTGGGAAGACAAGTGTTATTAATATGATGTTAA